>NC_057813.1:592840477-592955615 GCF_018294505.1 Triticum aestivum | reverse complement strand
AACTGGGAGCCAGCGTGCGGCTGCAGGCCTGGGTTGGGCCGCGCGGTAGATTTTTCTGTACTTTACTTAAAATTTAAGTTCCCTAAAAAAACTTGTTCTGAATTTTTATATTAAAAAGACACGGCCCACAAGGTCGAAAAGCAATGGCGATTCCTATTTTGCGGTCGCTTAGTGCTTCGAACCCGATCGACAGTAACCACATAGCCAAACCACCAGATATGTTTAGTTACATATATTTTCTTTTTTATTCTTCTTTCTCCTTTCTTATTTCCTTTTTCCATTTTTTAAAAAATTCGATGAACTTTATTCAAATTCGTAATTTTTTCTTCATATCGTTGAACTTTCTTTCTCAAATTTGATGGGCATTTTTAAAAATTGGATGAACTTTTTTTCAAATCGATGAACTTTTTCTCAACTACGATGATCTTTTTTTAATTGATGATTTTTTTTCAAACTCGATGAACTAGTTTTCAAATTCAATGAATATTTTTCAAACCAATGATTTATTTTCAGAATCATGACATTTTTAAATTCACAATCTATTTCGATTTTCTTTTTTTTCTCTCAAAAGTCAATAGTGAGCCATGTAAATGGGCTGGCCCACGAGGGATGGGGCGTGGGCGCCAGAAAAGCTAAACGCGCCCAATAGGAGCTCTCGTGACTATGGGCGTGTTTGGTTCACGACCTGGCTTCCATGCCTGGGAAAAATTGATGCCTGGACCCAGCCTGGGAACTAGCAATTTTCTGCCTACCCAGGCATGGAGTGTTTTGGTTGCATACCTAGCCTGAAGAAGGATTACAGTGAAAAAAGCGTCTGTTTCAGACCTAGCCCCACAAGAGAATCCTGCTAATAAAGAAAGATGGGTTGCCAGGCAGCACCCAGGCAACCTATTCGTAGTGCCCGGGAGAGGCTAATCAAGGTGCCTGGGGTCAGCGGCCAGGCTAGGCAAAGTTTTGAGGTCGCCATGCCAGGCGAGCTTCTATGCCATGGATTTAAACCAAACACTCTTCAGGTAATTTTCAAGCAGACTCTAGGGACGCACGAAGCGATGAGGACATCAACCAAATACGCCCTATGTCTCCCTGCAAGCGAGACAGACTCAGCTGTCGCTGAGGCGCCGGCCCAAATGGCCGGCCCATATCGCGCGAGGCCATTGCCTCTTTTTTATGTTTGTTCGACCTTTTGTTTTATTTGTTTACCTCTTTTTTAACTGTTCTTTACACTTCTAAAAAGTCCAAATATATATATTACAAAGTATAATTTTTGTAGTGTTTTAAAAATGTTAATCATGCATTTTTAAATGTTAAATGTGTATATAAAAATGTTGACCATGCATACGAAAAATTTATACAGACAAATATATAATGTCTGTTATAAAACTTGATCATGTATTTAAAATATGTTAATCAAAAATTTCAAAAAATGTTTAAAATGTATTTGAACAATGTTAATAAAGTGTTTGAAAAATATGTTGAATGTGTTTAGAAAAAATATTGACCATGTGAAAAAAATGATGAAATATTTTGATTATGCATATGAAAATATTAATCAAGCATTTTTAAAAATATTAAAGAAGTATTTCAAAAAATTTAATCAAGCATTTGGAAAATGTTAAATGTGTATAGAAACAATATTGACCATGCATTAAAAAAGTGTTAATCTTGCACTTTAAGGTATTGATAAAGCATTTGACAAATGTTAAACAATCATAGAAAAATATTATGATGTATTAGAAAAATGTTAATCCTATATTTGAAATTTTTAATCAAGCATTTGAAAAAGGTTTAAAATGTTTATAGGAAAAATGTTGACCATGTGTTAAAAATGTAAATCTTGGATTCGAAAAATGTTAATCAAGCACTTGATTTAAAAAAAATGGTGTAAAAAATGTTGACTATCTATTAGAAAAATGTTAAATACAAATCTAGAAAAAGAAAAGGGTTTGGTTAAGCTTAAAAATGTTAAACCTGTGTAGATGTCCCGGCTTAATCTTGAAAACATGTTGACTATGTATTATAAAATTGGTACATGTCCCGGCTGTACCATTTTTAAAGATTTTTTTACTATGTCCCGCATCGGCTATTTCTTTTTTTCCTATGTCCCGGCTGTACCATTTTTTAACATTTTTTAATACATAGTCAAAAAAGAAAAAGATACATGTCCTGGCTGTACCAATTTTGTAACATTTTTTAATACATAGCCGGGACATGTGGCCAGGTTTGATTAAGCCAGTGAAGGAATCCTCAAAAAAGGAAAAGGTTAAACCTGTGAAGCAGCGGCGGCGTCGAGCACAACCGACGCGGGATTCTTCTGACTATACTGGAGATAATTACTCCTTGGTATGCTGGCCGGCCACCAATTTGCTGCCGCAGGCAAGGACGGCAATGTTGGTGACCTCCTCCCTCGTCTATGGCTTCGTCACGCACACAACGGGGAAATTTCGTCATCCGATTTTTTGTGTGGCAGGTAGCTATCATCTTTTGCATGCTCAAGCCTTGATCATGAGTTGTATGTAGTTGTTGGGGATCGTGGAAAGCAGAGGTGATAGCCCAGGAGGACTTCGATTTGGTGGTGGGATAAAACTCTATGTCAGCAGTGTGGTCACACATTCTTCTGCACAGACATTTTGTTGAGACGAGAGGGGGAGTACCTTCAGATAGGAGAGCTCATGGTGTCTGGTGACTCGCGCGAGGTGTCTATCGTGTGTGGTGGCTCTTCTGGGAACGGGAGGGCTGGATGCCCCTTTCTAGGTCAGCACCTCCACATGGGCTTGGGACCTAAGAGATAAGAAGACGGACTTGGGCCCATACTGGTTCCACACTCCCCTCAAGATGGGTGGTAGATATCTATCATTTCCATCTACATGCCAAGTTACAATCCTTTGTTCCCAGTACCTTTGTCAAGCAATCCGCAAACTGTTGCCCAGAGCTGACATGAGTAAGGCCGATGATCCCAACATCAAGTTTCTTCTTAATGAAATCAATTTCCACATGCTTTGTCCTATCATGTTGAACTGGGTTATTAACAATGGCTATAGCTGACTGATTGTCACAGCACACCTTCAAGGGTCCCTTCCTCAGAAGGTTCAACTCACTCAGTAGGTACTTCACCCAAAGCATCTCACATAATCCTTGAGATAATGCTCTATACTCAGCTTCTGCTGTTGATCTAGACACAACCGGTTGTTTCTTGCTTCTCCATGACACCAATTTTCCTCCCACAAACACGTAGTAGCCAGAAGTGGATCTTCTATCATCTTGACAACTGGCCCAGTCAAAGTCACTATAGCCATCCACCTCAAGGTGTCCACTCTTCCCAAACCACAACCCTTTACCCGGAGTCCCCTTCAAGTATCTCAGGATTCTCTGCACAATATCAAGATGCCCACTCCTTGATTCATGCATGTATCTGCTCACCACCCCCACGGCGTATGTAATGCCAGGCCTGGTATGACACAAGTACAATAACCTCCCAACCAATTTATGACAATCTTCCTTATTCACTAGCTCTCCTGATTGTGTTGTCACTTGATGATTTTGTTCAATCGGAGTAGGGGCAGCACGACACCCCATCATGCCCATGTCACTCAAGAAATCCAAGGTGTATTTTTGTTGGCACATAGAGATTCCCTTCTCTGTCCGAGCCACTTCAATGCCAAGGAAGTATTTTAGATTGCCCAAATCCTTTACCTCAAACTCCTTGCTCAGACAGCCCTTCAATCTCTCTATTTCCTCCCTATCATCTCCAGTGATGATAATGTCATCCACATAAACAGTAAGGATCATGATCTTTCGATCGAAGTTCTTGTAGAACATGGTGTGGTCACCGTTACACTGACCATACCCCATACCACGGACCGCAAGTCTGAACCTATCAAACCATGCCCTTGGTGATTGCTTTAGTCCATACAAGGATTTCTTCAGCCTGCATACCTTCCCCGTGGTCTTTGAAGTACCAAAACCTGGTGGTATCTCCATGTACACTTCTTCCTGCAACTCACCATGCAAGAAGGCATTCTTGACATCTAATTGATGCAACTTCCACCCAAAGTTTATAACACATGAGACCAATATCCTTACCGTGTTCATCTTTGCCACGGGAGCAAACGTCTCATCATAGTCAATTCCATAAGTTTGACTATATCCTCTGGCGACCAATCTGGCCGTACCGTTCCACCTTCCCCTCGGGATTCTACTTCACTGTATAGATCCACTTACAACTCACTGCTTTCTTTTCTGCTGGCAATGTGGTTAGCACCCACGTCTTGTTTTTTCTCAGTGCTTCCAACTCTTCTATCATTGCTTCACGCAACTTCGGATCTTGCTTTGCAGCCTTCCAATGCTTTGGGATTGACACAGTTTGAAGGGAGGCAACAAACGCCTTATATGAAAGTGAAAAAGCCTTATAAGACACAAAATTTCCAATATCAAGGTCATCACAAGCATCATCCTTTGGTAGAGCCTTCCTTGCTACTTCACCCTTCCTTGCCGCTTCACATGTAGCAATTCGCAACACAATGGGCAGCTCCACCGTGTCAGATGAGCTTGCCTCACTGCCTTGCTACTCACCCACACTCTTGCCTCAATGCCTTGCTGCCCCCCCTGCATGTGTGGTTGCCGTCGAGAGTACACCAGGGTATTCGTCTGCCATCGACCCCGAACAGGAACCTGGAGAGCATCAATCTTAAGTGTATCGACAGTTGGCTCGACATGAACCTGCACATCATCATTGGTGAGAGTACTAACTGGAATTGTACCTACAATTGGTTGGACCTGAACTTGCACATCATTATCAGTGTTAATGCCCACAGAATCACTGTGAGTATGAGAAGCATCCTTCTCCCCCACTTGACCATCTTGCACTGGGTGTAGGTGGTCTAGCTCTGCAAACAACAGTTTGAGATCAGTCGGCTCACCATAGAATGGCTCAGACTCCCTAAAGGTAACATCCATACTTACAAACCTGCGTTTTTTTAGAGGGACACCAACATTTATACCCCTGCTGACTAGAAGAGTATCTCAGAAAGACACACTTCACTGCTCGAGGATCAAGCTTTCCAATAGATGGTCGATGATCACGAACAAAGCAGGTACTACCAAACAACTTTGGGGAAACAACAAACTTATTATCTCCAACGAGCAACTCAGATGGCAATTTCATACCTAGTATCCTAGAAGGTGTCCGGTTTATCAGGTATGTGGCTATCATAACTGCTTCATCCCATAAGAACTTGGGCACATTCATGGTAAACATCAGCGACCGAGCAACCTCGAGAATATGACGATTTTTCCTTTCAGCCACTCCATTCTGAGGTGGGGTGTCCGGGCATGAAGTTTGATGAAGAATCCCTTGCTCAGCCATGAAAGCCCCAAAAATGTTGTTCACATACTCTGTGCCATTGTCAGTCCTGAGCACCTTGACCTGTACCTGAAACTGGTTCTTTACAAGAGCATGGGAGTTCTGAAAACAGCTAAACACCTCATCCTTGTGACGCATCAAGTAAATACAACTCATACGAGAGTAGCAGCCAATAAAGGTAGCAAAATACTTCTTTCCATTAATTGACACTACTGGGCCAGTCCATACATCCGAACGAATAAGCATAAAAGGAGATATGCTCCTAAGGTCCTTACTCACATATGAGGCTCGTGTGTGTTTTGCATATTCGCAAACATCACATGTTAACTTTCCCTTGCCTATTCAACACATCACATTCAGAAATATTCTACTCATCTTATCAAAAGATACATGCCCCATCCTATAGTGTGTTGGGGAACATAGTAATTTCAAAATTTTCCTACGCACACGCAAGATCATGGTGATGCATAGCAACGAGAGGGGAGAGTGTTGTCCACGTACCCTCGTAGACCGTAAGCGGAAGCATTATGACAACGCGGTTGATGTAGTCGTACGCCTTCACGATCCGACCGATCCAAGTACCGAACGTACGGCACCTCTGAGTTCAGCACACGTTCAGCTTGATGACGATCCTCGGACTCCGATCCAGCAAAGTGTCGGGGATGAGTTCCGTCAGCACGACGGCGTGGTGACGATGATGATGTTCTACCGGCGCAGGGCTTCGCCTAAACTCCATGACGATATGACCGAGGTGGAATATGGTGGAGGGGGGCACCGCACACGGCTAAGGAACGATCTTGAAGATCAACTTGTGTGTCCTAGGGTGCCCCCTGCCCCCGTATATAAAGGAGCAAGGGGGGAGGCCGGCCGACCCTAGGGGGCGCTCCAAGGAGGAGGAGTCCTCCTCCTAGTAGGAGTAGGACTCCCTCTTTCCTACTCCTACTAGGAGGGGGAAAGGAAGGGGGAGAGGGAGAGGGAAAGAGGGGGGCGCCCCCCTTCTCCTAGTACAATTCGGACCAGAGGGGGAGGGGGCGTGCGGCCCATCCTGGCTGTCCCTCTCTCTCTCCACTAAAGCCCATAAGGCCCATTACTTCTCCCGGGGGGTTCCGGTAACCCTGCGGCACTCCGGTTTTCTCCAAAAACCCCCGGAACACTTCCGGTGTACGAATATAGTCGTCCAATATATCAATCTTTATGTCTCGACCATTTCGAGACTCCCCGTCATGTCCGTGATCACATCCGGGACTCCGAACAAACTTCGGTACATCAAAACTTATAAACTCATAATAAAACTGTCATCGTAACGTTAAGCGTGCGGACCCTACGGGTTCGAGAACTATGTAGACATGACCTAGAACTATTCTCGGTCAATAACCAATAGCGGAACCTGGATGCTCATATTGGCTCCTACATATTGTACGAAGATCTTTATCGGTCAAACCACATAACAACATACGTTGTTCCCTTTGTCATCAGTATGTTACTTGCCCGAGATTCGATCGTCGGTATCTCAATACCTAGTTCAATCTCGTTACCGGCAAGTCTCTTTACTCGTTACGTAATGCATCATCTTGCAACTAACTCATTAGTCACATTGCTTGCAAGGCTTATAGTAATGTGCATTACCGAGAGGGCCCAGAGATACCTCTCCGACAATCGGAGTGACAAAACCTAATCTCGAAATACGCCAACCCAACAAGTACCTTTGGAGACACCTGCAGTACTCCTTTATAATCACCCAGTTACATTGTGACGTTTGGTAGCACCCAAAGTGTTCCTCCGGTAAATGGCAGTTGCATAATCTCATAGTTACAGGAACATGTATAAGTCATGAAGAAAGCAATAGCAACATACTAAACGATCAAGTGCTAGGCTAACGGAATGGGTCATGTCAATCACATCATTCTCCTAATGATGTGATCCCATTAATCAAATGACAACACATGTCTATGGTTAGGAAACATAACCATCTTTGATTAATGAGCTAGTCAAGTAGAGGCATACTAGTGACTATATGTTTGTCTATGTATTCACATATGTATCATGTTTCCGGTTAATACAATTCTAGCATGAATAATAAACATTTATCATGATATGAGGAAATAAATAATAACTTTATTATTGCCTCTAGGGCATATTTCCTTCAGTCTCCCACTTGCAGTAGAGTCAATAATCTAGATTACACAGTAATGATTCTAACACCCATGGAGTCTTGGTGCTGATCATGTTTTGCTCGTGAAAGAGGCTTAGTCAACGGGTCTGCAACATTCAGGTCCGTATGTATCTTGCAAATCTCTATGTCTCCCACCTGGACTTGGTCCCAGATGGAATTGAAGCGTCTCTTGATGTGCTTGGTCCTCTTGTGAAATCTGGATTCCTTTGCCAAGGCAATTGCACCAGTATTGTCCCAGAAGATCTTCATTGGTCCCGATGCCCTAGGTATGACACCTAGGTCAGAAATGAACTCCTTCATATAGACTCCTTCATTTGCTGCTTCCGAAGCAGCTATGTACTCCGCTTCACATGTAGATCCCGCCACGACGCTTTGTTTAGAACTGCACCAACTTACAGCTCCACCGTTTAAGAAAAACACATATCCGGTTTGCGATTTAGAATCGTCCGGATCAGTGTCAAAGCTTGCATCAACGTAACCATTTACGACTAGCTCTTTGTCACCTCCATATACGAGAAACATATCCTTAGTCCTTTTCAAGTATTTCAGGATGTTCTTGACCGATGTCCAGTGATTCACTCCTGGATTACTTTGGTACCTTCCTGCCAAGCTTATTGCTAAGCACACGTCAGGTCTGGTACACAGCATTGCATACATGATAGAGCCTATGGCTGAAGCATAGGGAACATCTTTCATTTTCTCTCTATCTTCTGCTGTGGTCGGGCATTGAGTTTGACTCAACTTCACACCTTGTAGTACAGGCAAGAACCCTTTCTTTGCCTGATCCATTTTGAACTTTTTCAAAACTTTATCAAGGTATGTGCTTTGTGAAAGTCCTATTAAGCGTCTTGATCTATCTCTATAAATCTTGATGCCCAATATATAAGCAGCTTCACCGAGGTCTTTCATAGAAAAACTTTTATTGAAGTATCCCTTTATGCTATCCAGAAATTCTATATCATTTCCAATTAATAATATGTCATCTACATATAATATTAGAAATGCTACAGAGCTCCCACTCACTTTCTTGTAAATACAGGCTTCTCCAAAAGTTTGTATAAAGCCATATGCTTTGATCACACTATCAAAGCGTTTATTCCAACTCCGAGATGCTTGCACCAGTCTATAAATGGAGCGCTGGAGCTTGCACACTTTGTTAGCACCTTTTGGATCAACAAAACCTTCTGGTTGCATCATATACAACTCTTCTTCTAGAAATCCATTCAAGAATGCAGTTTTGACATCCATTTGCCAAATTTCATAATCATAAAATGCAGCAATTGCTAACATGATTCGGACAGACTTAAGCATCGCGACGGGTGAGAAAGTCTCATCATAGTCAACCCCTTGAACTTGTCGAAAACCTTTCGCAACAAGTCGAGCTTTATAGACAGTTATATTACCATCAGCATCAGTCTTCTTCTTAAAGATCCATTTATTCTCAATGGCTTGCCGATCATCGGGCAAGTCAACCAAAGTCCATACTTTGTTCTCATACATGGATCACATCTCAGATTTCATGGCCTCTAGCCATTTTGCGGAATCTGGGCTCATCATCGCTTCCTCATAGTTCGTAGGTTCACCATGGTCAAGTAACATGACTTCCAGAATAGGATTACCGTACCACTCTGGTGCGGATCTTACTCTAGTAGACCTACGAGGTTCAGTAGAAACTTGATCTGAAGTTTCATGATCAATATCATTAGCTTCCTCACTAATTGGTGTAGTTGTCACAGGAACCGGTTCTTGTGATGAACTACTTTCCAATAAGGGAGCAGGTACAGTTACCTCGTCAAGTTCTACTTTCTCCCACTCACTTCTTTCGAGAGAAACTCCTTCTCTAGAAAGGATCCGAATTTAGCAACGAAAATCTTGCCCTCAGATCTGTGATAGAAGGTGTACCCAACAATTTCTTTTGGGTATCCTATGAAGACACATTTCTCCGATTTGGGTTCGAGCTTATCTGGTTGAAGTTTCTTCACATAAGCATCGCAGCCCCAAACTTTAAGAAACTGCAACTTTGGTTTCTTGCCAAACCACAGTTCATGAGGCGTCGTCTCAATGGATTTTGATGGTGCCCTATTTAACGTGAATGCGGTCATCTCTAAAGCATAACCCCAAAACAATAGCGGTAAATCAGTAAGAGACATCATAGATTGCATCATATCTAGTAAAGCACGATTACGACGTTTGGACACACCATTTCATTGTGGTGTTCCGGGTGGCGTGAGTTGCGAAACTATTCCGCATTGTTTCAAATGTAAACCAAACTCGTAACTCAAATATTCTCCTCCACGATCAGATCGTAGAAATTTTATTTTCTTGTTACGATGATTTTCCACTTCACTCTGAAATTCTTTGAACTTTTCAAATGTTTCAGACTTGTGTTTCATTAAGTAGATATACCCATATCTGCTCAGATCATCTGTGATGGTGAGAAAATAACGATACCCGCCGTGAGCCTCAACATTCATTGGACCACAAACATCAGTATGTATGATTTCCAACAAATCAGTTGCTCGCTCCATAGTTCCGGAGAACGGTGTTTTAGTCATATTGCCCATGAGGCATGGTTCGCAAGTACCAAGTGATTCATAGTCAAGTGATTCCAAAAGCCCACCAGTATGGAGTTTCTTCATGCGCTTTACACCGATATGACCTAAATGGCAGTGCCACAAATAAGTTGCACTATCATTATCAACTCTGCATCTTTTGGTTTCAACACTATGAATATGTGTATCACTACTATCGAGATTCAATAAAAATAGACCACTCTTTAAGGGTGCATGACCATAAAAGATATTACTCATATAAATAGAACAACCATTATTCTCTGACTTAAATGAATAACCGTCTCGCATCAAACAAGATCCAGATATAATGTTCATGCTCAATGCTGGCACCAAATAACAATTATTTAGGTCTAAAACTAATCCCGATGGTAGATGTAGAGGTAGCGTGCCGACTGCGATCACATTGACTTTGGAACCATTTCCCACGCGCATCGTCACCTCGTCCTTAGCCAATCTTCGCTTAATCCGTAGTCCCTGTTTCGAGTTGCAAATATTAGCAACAGAACCAGTATCAAATACCCAGGTACTACTGCGAGCATTAGTAAGGTACACATCAATAACATGTATATCACATATACCTTTGTTCACCTTGCCATCCTTCTTATCCGCCAAATACTTGGGGCAGTTCCGCTTCCAGTGTCCAGTCTGCTTGCAGTAGAAGCACTCAGTCTCAGGCTTAGGTCCAGACTTGGGTTTCTTCTCTTGAGCAGCAACTTGTTTGCTGTTCTTTTTGAAGTTCCCCTTCTTCTTCCCTTCGCCCTTTTTCTTGAAACTGGTGGTCTTGTTGACCATCAACACTTGATGCTCCTTCTTGATTTCTACCTCCGCGGCTTTTAGCATTGCGAAGAGCTCGGGAATAGTCTTGTCCATCCCTTGCATATTATAGTTCATCACGAAGCTCTTGTAGCTTGGTGGCAGTGATTGAAGAATTCTGTCAATGACACTATCATCAGGAAGATTAACTCCCAGTTGAATCAAGTGATTATTATACCCAGACATTTTGAGTATGTGTTCACTGACAGAACTATTCTCCTCCATCTTGCAACTTTAGAACTTATTGGAGACTTCATATCTCTCAATCCGGGCATTTGCTTGAAATATTAACTTCAACTCCTGGAACATCTCATATGCTCCATGACGTTCAAAACGTCGTTGAAGACCCGGTTCTAAGCCGTAAAGCATGGCACACTGAACTATCGAGTAGTCATCAGCTTTGCTCTGCCAGACGTTCTTAACATCGTCAGTTGCATCAGCAGCAGGCCTGGCACCCAGCGGTGCTTCCAGGACGTAATTCTTCTGTGCAGCAATGAGGATAATCCTCAGGTTACTAACCCAGTCCGTGTAATTGCTACCATCATCTTTCAACTTTGCTTTCTCAAGGAACGCATTAAAATTCAACGGAACAACAGCACGAGCCATCAATCTACAATAAACATAGACAAGCAAAATACTATCAGGTACTAAGTTCATGATAAATTTAAGTTCAATTAATCATATTACTTAAGAACTCCCACTTAGATAGACATCCGTCTAATCCTCTAAGTGATTACGTGATCCATATCAACTACACCATGTCCGATCGTCACGTGAGATGGAGTAGTTTCAACGGTGAACATCAATATGTTGATCATATCTACTATATGATTCACGCTCGACCTTTCGGTCTCCGTGTTCCGAGGCCATATCTGTTATATGCTAGGCTCGTCAAGTTTAACCTGAGTATTCCACGTGTGCAACTGTTTTGCACCCATTGTATTTGAACGTAGAGCCTATCACACCCGATCATTACGTGGTGTCTCAGCATGAAGAACTTTCGCAACGGTGCATACTCTGGGAGAACACTTCTTGATAATTTTAGTGAGAGATCATCTTAAAATGCTACCGTCAATCAAAGCAAGATAAGATGCATAAAGGATAAACATCACATGCAATCAATATAAGTGATATGATATGGCCATCATCATCCTGTGCTTGTGATCTCCATCTTCAAAGCACCATCGTGATCACCATCGTCACCGGCGCGACACCTTGATCTCCATCGTAGCATCGTTGTCGTTACGCCATCTATTGCTTCTACGACTATCGCTACCGCTTAGTGATAAAGTAAAGCAATTACAGGGCGTTTGCATTTCATACAATAAAGCGACAACCATATGGCTCCTGCCAGTTGCCAATAACTTCGGTTACAAAACATGATCATCTCATACAATAAAATATAGCATCACGTCTTGACCATATCACATCACAACATGCCCTGCAAAAACAAGTTAGACGTCCTCTACTTTGTTGTTGCAAATTTTACGTGGCTGCTACGGGCTGAGCAAGAACCGTTCTTACCTACGCATCGAAACCACAATGATAGTTCGTCAAGTTAGTGCTGTTTTAACCTTCGCAAGGACCGGGCGTAGCCACACTCGATTCAGCTAAAGTGAGAGAGACAGACACCCGCCAATCACCTTTAAGCACGAGTGCTCGTAACGTTGAAACCAGTCTCGCGTAAGCGTATGCGTAATGTCGGTCCGGGCCGCTTCATCTCACAATACCGCTGAACCAAAGTATGACATGCTGGTAAGCAGTATGACTTGTATCGCCCACAACTCACTTGTGTTCTACTCGTGCATATGACATCTACGCATAAAACCAGGCTCGGATGCCACTGTTGGGGAACGTAGTAATTTCAAAATTTTCCTACGCACACGCAAGATCATGGCGATGCATAGCAACGAGAGGGAGAGTGTTGTCCATGTACCCTCGTAGACCGTAAGCGGAAGCATTATGACAACGCGGTTGATGTAGTCGTACGTCTTCACGATCCGACCGATCCAAGTACCGAACGTACGGCACCTCCGAGTTCAGCACACGTTCAGCTCGATGACGATCCCCGGACTCCGATCCAGCAAAGTGTCGAGGATGAGTTCCGTCAGCACGACGGCGTGGTGACGATGATGATGTTCTACCGGTGCAGGGCTTCGCCCAAACTCCGCGACGATATGACCGAGGTGGAATATGGTGGAGGGGGCACCACACACGGCTAAGGAACGATCTTGAAGATCAACTTGTGTGTCCTAGGGTGCCCCCTGCCCCCGTATATAAAGGAGCAAGGGGGGGGGGGAGGCCGTCCGGCCCTAGGGGGCGTGCCAAGGAGGAGGAGTCCTCCTAGTAGGAGTAGGACTCCCTCGTTCCTACTCCTACTAGGAGGGGGAAAGGGAGGGGGAGAGGGAGAGGGAAAGAGGGGGGCGCCGCCCCCCCTCTCCTAGTCCAATTCGGACCAGAGGGGGAGGGGCACGCGGCCCATCCTGGCTGCCCCTCTCTCTCCACTAAAGCCCATAAGGCCCATTACTTCTCCCGGGGGGTTCCGGTAACCCTCCGGCACTCCGGTTTTCTCCGAAAACCCCCGGAACACTTCCGGTGTCCGAATATAGTCATCCAATATATCAATCTTTATGTCTCGACCATTTCGAGACTCCCCGTCATGTCCGTGATCACATCCGGGACTCCGAACAAACTTCGGTACATCAAAACTTATAAACTCATAATAAAACTGTCATCGTAACATTAAGCGTGCGGACCCTACGGGTTCGAGAACTATGTAGACATGACCTAGAAATATTCTCGATCAATAACCAATAGCAGAACCTGGATGCTCATATTGGCTCCTACATATTCTACGAAGATCTTTATCGGTCAAACCGCATAACAACATACGTTGTTCCCTTTGTCATCGGTATGTTACTTGCCTGAGATTCGATCATCGGTATCTCAATACCTAGTTCAATCTCGTTACCGGCAAGTCTCTTTACTCGTTACGTAATGCATCATCTCACAACTAACTCATTAGTCACATTGCTTGCAAGGCTTATAGTGATGTGCATTACCGAGAGGGCCCAGAGATACCTCTCCGACAATCGGAGTGACAAAACCTAATCTCGAAATACGCCAACCCAACAAGTACCTTTGGAGACACTTGTAGTACTCCTTTATAATCACCCAATTACGTTGTGACGTTTGGTAGCACCTAAAGTGTTCCTCCGGTAAACGGGAGTTGCATAATCTCATAGTTACAGGAACATGTATAAGTCATGAAGAAAGCAATAGCAACATACTAAACGATCAAGTGCTAGGCTAACGGAATGGGTCATGTCAATCACATCATTCTCCTAATGATGTGATCCCATTAATCAAATGACAACACATGTCTATGGTTAGGAAACATAACCATCTTTGATTAATGAGCTAGTCAAGTAGAGGCATACTAGTGACTATATGTTTGTCTATGTATTCACACATGTATCATGTTTCCGGTTAATACAATTCTAGCATGAATATTAAACATTTATCATGATATGAGGAAATAAATAATAACTTTATTATTGCCTCTAGGGCATATTTCCTTCATAGTGATGGATCATCGCCTGCTTCTCCTTGTCCTCCATGGTCACAGCACACACTAAATCTGGCTGCACCTCCTGCACCTCATGGTCCATGTACCAAATCCCCCTACGCCTGGTGCCAGTCCCAACCATCTAGCTCGTTTATCATACCTGAATCAAGCATCAGAACTTGTCAAGAATCAGACGACAATCTATTTCATCAATGAGAGCACTGAAAGAGACCAAATTGACAGGAAAAGTGGCACATGTAAAATTGACGATAAGGAGATGTTTGAAGTGCACTTGACTGTGCCAACCCCTACGACATGTTGATTTGTACCAGCGGCAGTTTGTATAGTGCCCTTATGAGTAGGAGGATGCTTACTCACTGGTACAAGTCGGTGCTATACAAACGGGTTTAACCCCTTTTCGCGACGGCATTTGGAACCGTCGCCTAGTGAGTGACGGTGATAGGGGGTCCTTCCCCCACAACCCAGAACCATCGGGGATAGGGACCCTACAATACTCCTTTTCATTTGTGGTCTCATTGCTATCGCAGTCGGTATTCTGTGGTGCTACGTTTATGATGCGCGACCCATCACAAACGGTTCACTATTATAGAACGTGTATGATAAGCATACAATCACACACATTCGCTTTTCAGAAACCGTATGCGATAACTAATTAAGAAGATTAGCTAATCGTCGTATGAGTGTCGGATAGGATTACGAAATGTCGGACCGTCTAACATCGTCGTACACAACAACTATCACAAACGCTATTCAGTGGTGCAACGTTTACGATGCATACTTCATCAGAAACAGTTCATGGTTGCGAATCATGTACGATAAGGCAACTATCGCACACGCTATTCTGTGGTGCAACGTTTACGATGCATACTTCATCAGAAACAGTTCATGGTTGCGAATCGTGTACGATAAGGCAACTATCGCAAACAGTTAGTTTGCCAGCACCGTTTGTGATATTGTCTGACATCACACACACTTTGCAAACGGCAACTGTATGCATGCTTGCACATGTTTCCTCTCTATGAACCGTCTTGGATTATGGTGTATATCGCAAATGTTTGTGTTTTACCAACCGCGTGTGCCATAACAACCTGGGGAGCATAATTTCACCGTAATTTAATTGCTGCTATATCAAATTAAAATTGAAATTGAATGTATGCTCTAGCTTTATTCATATCCATCTGGTTCAGACAACCAATGCATTATTCGATTCATAGGTACACATCAAGAATTACATAAGAACCAAATAAAGAATGATGAACCACAGTTGTATACCTGTATTATTAAAGACGGTAAATAAAGAGGCGAAATACATTCTGGTTGCTGAACAAGGTGAAGCGGAATTCCCATATTGTGCCCTCCTCTATGCAGAAGGCACACACGACTCTAGTCCAACCCCTTGTGATGGTCGACCGCCCATCCTTCACGGTCTTCATGGAAACATCTAGATAATCATCGTGTTTTGGTAGAAATGCTTTAACCTTTGCATGCTCACCAATAATGTAGTTTGAGAGGTAATCTTTAGTAAACTGCTTTGGGAACCACTGCAAAGGAAAAACGATTCAGACATTGTCATCTAACACAACTCATTATGGGCAGTAAAAAGAAGGCTGCAGAGTTCTTACTTACCATCCTGCAGTTCGCTGTTTTATTGGATAAAGTGTAAACAAATAGTTTAATTGCCATCTTTTGACCCATTTTACTAAAAATCTTTATCAGCTTCCTCACTTGATGCTAGTTCATCGATATCTCATTTCCCCATACACAGAAAGGGTCGAAGCGCGGATCTTTACCAATGACATATGTACCTAAAAGCACCAAGTTAATATTAGAAGATAAACACCAATTGCACAATGATGTAGTACAACACTCTTTTATAATGTCTTATAACATCCAATATACTCACATATTAGATGAATTAACATCTTATATTATGGGCCGGAAGGAGTTTATTGCATTCTAACAAATTATTGGTTGATTAACTCCTGCTGTATCCATGGGTTAGAGTTAGTTTGAGTTAGTTTGGGCTCAAATGGCCCTAAAGTATATCGAAACATGAGGGCTAGTTTGAACTAGTTGCATTTATAACCCACCAAAAAAACTATCCAAGCCAAGAGGTGCTAATTGGAGCTAGTTTTCCTTATGCATTTGTTGTCAATCTAAGTATCTAACCCTGTCATCCAAACACCTCTTTGGATGGAGTTAGTTCAGGGTTAGTCATGAGCTAGAAACTAATTCTAACCTCTAAGCTAAGTTGAATATCCAAACATGGTTGTGTTGTTGTTGTTGATGCTGCTGCTCTTCTACGTGTATCTAGACATCATCAGAACATTAAGGTAACACTCTTCCTTGTTGCTATGTAGCCTAGGATTGCATATGTAGACATTAAGTATAGTGCATGTTGCTATGTAGCCTTAGATATATTACATATGGTCCTAGTTAACCTAATGATAAATGGGTTGCAGATATATTCAGTTAAAAGTCCAATTCACCGATTAGTCCCTTATTAGCCCCCGACCTATATGGTACCAGCTACCGATATCCTGAACAGTGAGCATATATAAGCCACTGGATGAAACTAACCTCGATGGAAAACAACAGTCGTTCCAAAAATTGTCCTGTGTAGGGACATCGAGAAGCATGTTAAGTACAACAGGCTAAACATCAACCAAAATTTTCCATGGCAGACGAAATAACCTCCAAAAGATAGCTTCAGTGTGCAGGTTTAAGCACGCAAGTAAAGCAAAACAAGTGAAAAGGTGTGTTAACTGCAACAGGCCTAACATTTAACAACAAGCAAACATAGTCATTCAAACTGGTATTGTGCCGGTCTAAGTACACTGGTTATTGTTAAATAAAAATGGAAAGGCGTGTTTAACTACAAGATGCAGCAACCAAATGTAGTCATTCATGCCCTGTTTGTTTCAGCTTCACTTGGATTTTAATCACCTATGGATTCACTTCAGTGGCGAAGCTATTTCTGCGAATTAGCTTCACCACCGAAGTACACTTTGAGGTGCTTCAGGAAATTGCACTAAAAATGACCCAAATCCAGATTCAGCTTCACTAGCAAAGCTGATTCCAAATAGCTGTTTGTTTCGGATTCCAGATTCGGCTTCACTGGCAAAGCTGAATCTGGTCCCAGAATCCGAAACAAACAGGGCCATAGTGGTATTGTTGAAACTGGTACTGATGAAATTGAACTGCACAGTTCACACTTGCACATATAGAACATCACATTGTGAATAACTGGAATAAACAAGGCATACTGCGAACAACCAAAGATAGCATTTGAAACTAGACATATGCTAACTACAAACAATAGAACAATCAAAAAACTTTAAAAGAGGCATATGCTAGCTATAATAGGCTTAACAACAAGCAAATATATGCATTCCTATCGGTATGTTTAAAACTAGATTGATGAAATGTACTGCACAGTCAATAATTGCACATATAGAGCATCGCATTGTGAACAACTGAAATAAACAAGGCATACTGCAAACAACCCAATATAGCAATTAAAACTGGACATATTCTCACTACACTACAAAAGGGACTTGACAAAACAAATCATGGGTTTCCCCCTGTGAAGAGGCACGGCAAAACAAATCATGGGTTTCCTCACTTGTCACAGATGGACTCATTCCCGTGGGAAGAGCATGGACCCTAGATGTGCTCCATGTTGTCGCAGATGGGCTCCTTCCCCTTGGAAGAGCACGGTTGCAGGGTGCCCTCCCTGATGTCGCAGACGGGCTCTTTCCCCTTGGAAGAGCAGATGTGATCTTTCCCCTTGGAAGAGCAGGAGAGGGTGCCCTCCTCGTGGTCACCGTTGACGAGGTCTGACTTGGAAGCTGTGGATCCCAAGCCAGCGTCGCAGAGCGTGTCCTTCAGAAATGACAAAAGGGGCTCGATGGCGATGTAGGATGGCAAGTTGTTGACAACGAGCCAGAGGAGATCAGCAGCGGGGCCATGCATGAGATCGACGGTGGTTAAACCTGAGGGGTTGGGGGTGGGCCACTTAACTTGTGACATAGCCCGCCTCAGGCCGCCATTGTCCATGACCTCGATGTCGTAGCCGGCGGAAGAGACATGCCCGCATACTCTAGCCCGCTGCTTGAGTTCCTGCCGCCAGTAATGGTCGTCAGCTTCCTCAGCGACGTCGGGCGAAAATACCGCGATATACCTCTTTTGGGACAGTCGCTCCTCGAGCTCCATGGGAAGCGTAGCCGGGCTTAGGCTGCAACGCTCTAGAGTGTGGGATGGGGATGGGGATGGGGATCTGGGGGAAAAGGGGCGTTTGCCAGGCATCATCTAAGAAACTCAGGGCGGCCTTGGTATGGAGATCGGTGTGTAAGCTGCACGGGCAAACCGGCAGATGTTGACAATGGAGGTCTCGCGGCAGCGGCGGCGGGGACCTTGCTAGGGTTTCGAGCGAGGGAGTGTGTGTGTGTGTGTGCGCACGCGCGCGCCCAAGGAGGTTTTGGTGTGTGTGTGTGGAGGGGGGGTGTGTTTGAGGAAATGACGCGGGTACTGAAAATTTTACAACGCGGGAATGAAATGCCGGGGCTAATGAAAATTTTGATGATGGTGCATCGCACACGGTCCGGAGATAACAACCGTGTGTTATGAAACAGAAAAACCCTCGAGGCGGGCAGATATTTTCTAGGGGCAGGCGGGATTGGGAACAAGAAACATCGCACACGGTCCGGAGATAACAACCATGTGTTATGAAACACAAAAACCCTCCTCGAGGCGGGCAGTTATTTTCTAGGGATGCAGGTGGGATTGGGAAGAAGAAACATCACACACGGTCCGGTGATAACAACCGTGTGTTATGAAACATAAAAACCCTCAAGGCGGGCATATATTTTTGAGAGGGGGAGCCTAGTGGAGCCCAATGTACTGTGCGGATGTGTGCGTGACAGGGGCACCGGCGTGGCACACGGTTAGTTTGAGTGAACCATGTCTGTTGCGTCATACGACTTGTCTAATGTTCATAAATTTGGCGAAAAATGACATGGGAGAGGGTCAGAACACGAACACACTTGCATGTGGACCAAATTTATATGTATGAAAAGGGTGGTTTGATTTTCAAATACCAAATGCAACTTCGATGTTGCACCTATCTCACAAAGGACACGATACTGCTTGCCCCCCTCGTGTTGGCACGAAGGGAATCCTAAGCTATGAATGCATGCCCCCCAACCGTGGTTCACCTAGCAAACTGCAAATTAGCTAGCAGCCCCCCCGCTTGTCGGCACGAAGGGAATCCTAAGCTATGGATGCATGCCCCCCCCCAACCAAGTCTCACCTAGAAAAGTGCGAAGAGGCTAGCAGCCCCCTCCCTCGTGTTGGCATGAAGGGAATCCTAAGCTATGAATGGATGCCCCCAACCGTGGTTCACCTAGCAAAGTGCGAAGTAGCTAGCAGCCCCCCCTCGTGTCGTCACGAAGGGAATCCTGAGCTATGAATGCCCCCCAACCGAGTCACCTAGCAAAGTGCAAAGTAGCAGCCCCCCCACAGACACACTTTTAGTTGGCGGGCTAGAGAGGCATCTCACCAAGATTGATCGTAAAACGCACCAAGAATAATCCACTTTGGTCGTACAACCTCTCTCTTGTTGCCGGTCAAAGTGATGGTCGTCCAAGCGAACCCAGATAGGCTAGCTCGCCAATAATCATGCAAGTAGCTAGTCCCCAAAGACAACCACTGCATGCGTGTGGCCCAAACATATGTATGGATCAGGTGTGTTTTTTAGTACACAATGGAACAACTTTGATGTGGCACCGTGATTTCAAACTAGAAATCCCCACACCGAGTGAGGGTTAGGGTGATGATGCATATGTATGTTACACCACACTTCAAGCCGAGGATGGGGATTCATGCATGCATGTGTGCATAGTATATGCGCGCAAACTTTAATTAGGTCTGAATCTCACCATGACCTATACTACGATAACACGAATCAAATGAAGAATCCGCCATGGTGACCTATCTTGTTGTCGGTCAAGGTGATCATGGATGTCCACACGGTCCCACGAATATATATGCTTGTTGCCGATAACCATGCAAGGGAGTGTACCATTCGAACACAACCACTACATGCATATGTATGGAGGTGATGCATGCATGCATGTTTGAATACCATTTCACAACATTGATGTGGTGCGTGCGTCAAAAATTGTACACTCTTCCCACACACACACTACTAGGGAAAACCCTAGTAGTAGCGCAGGTTTTGAGGCTATCAGCAGCACGGGCGGCCGCGCTACTAGTATGGCGCTACAACTAACTGTTTGTAGTAGCGCGGTCAGCACCCGCGCTACTACTGTTGACTATATCAGCAGCACTTTTCGCGAACACGCTACTATTAGTTAGCTGTAGCGGTTTCCTAGCCCCTCGCTACTGATATATCTTTCATCATTTTCCCCCGCTTCCTACCCCATTTCGTTTCGGTTTCAATAAAATGCAATTTCCAGATATTAGGTACTACCATATACTAGTACTCCCTCCGTTCCAAATTACTCTGTCATGGTTTTAGTTCAAACCACGACGAGTAATTTGGAACGAAGGGAGTACTAGATAACAATTTCATGAATAGTCAACATGCATCCTCAAGTAGTACAAGGTCATAGTGTCTCCTGTCAGCTTGTTGAATTTCAACCTCACATTGCATGGGACGATCTTTGTAAAAAAGCAAAATGACACAATGCAGTAATGCCAACACTAAAAATAAAATAGTTGTTACATTTCATGTAATTTCTTACCACCGCATGACGAAAACTCGGCTGGAAGTAGATGCCGAACAGCTTCCAGTGGCAAGGTTACTGGCACACCTTGACTTGCACAATCGACATGGTGGTGGTGGTGGTGGCGCCATTTTCCCAAAGCAATATTGTAAGTGCATCTAGTGCCACCCCTAGTTGGTTTTGGAGTATTGATGACAAACCTGTTTGAGTGGCTAATGTGTTTGTGAGAATTGCAGGATAACACAGGTAGTAGTCCCTCATTGATTCGGTTTACCTACCGGAGATGACCCCTAAAAATGTGTGAAGACATTGAAGACAATGGTGGTCTGTGAAGCTATTCACAGTGAAGTCTATGACATGAGAAGACATCACATGAAGACTATGGAGCGCGAAGACTTAGTTGTTTCGTTGTTTCCTTTTCTTCTTTGTTGAGTTGTAGGAACCACCGCACTGTTAAGTGGGTCCAAGTGAACAAAGTCAGAGTGACTAAAGTGATGCTCAACCAAATCCTATGTCTTTGAGCAAAGACAATGAGTGCAAATCTTATCCAGAGTCGGATAAGTCAGCTTTACTTGTAGCCCAAGTCAAGCTGCCGCGTGTGTTTGAAATCTGACTGTTGGAACACGTGTCAGTTCCTTAGTGACCCAGGGTCATTTCGAATAAATCAGGTTGGGTTGCCTAGTGGCTATAAATAGCCCACCCCCTACACCATAAATTGGTGGCTGCTCAGAGTTAGTGCACGACTTTTGTCGTTTGAGAGCAACCCACCTCCGAACCCTTTGAGAGAGAATCCTTGCGAGGTCAAAGCCCAAACCACCTAGAGCCCAAAGAGTGTTTGGCATCACTGAAGTATTTCTGTCCGCGTGATCTGAAGACTTGTTACACTTGAGGACTGTGAATCCTCCAGCTGGTTAGGCGTCGCGTTCTGAGCATCCAAGAGTCATTGTGGATTGCCGGTGAACGAAGTCTGTGAAGGTTTGGAAGTCTACCTTGAAGACTTACCAGAGTGATTGGGCAAGGACTAAGTGTCCTTAGCTCAAGGGGAATAGGTGAAGACACGGTCTTCTGAGTTAAATCTCAGCCTCCCTAACCAGACGTACAGTTATCATAGCAACTGGAACTGGTCGAACAAATCACTGTCCTCTCCAAGCCACTGGTTCTATCTCTTACTTCTCTTTACTTACAGTTTGTCTTCGTGAAGTCATTGCGTGCTTGCATTATCTGTTTGACTTCACTGAGTGACTACTTGTTCTGATTGGCTTCATACTATCTTCCATCCTGATCCTTACTACCTAGCTGCTAATAGTCTTCGTGCTTTCACTTCATTGAATACTTGACTATGGCTTGCCTAGTGTAGTCTACCTTCCGCTACATATAAAAAGGGTCATTTCTATTGTTTGTCTTTGAAACTCCCATGTTTTGAAGACTTTCATAAAAATCACCTATTCACCCCCCTCTAGTCGATATCCAGCTCTTTCAATTGGTATCAGAGCAAGGTACTCCCTTGTTCTGTGTGATTCGGTTTAACCACCTGGAGTTTTAGCTATGTGACTGCAGGAATGGGACACCTATGAAGAAGATATGGGTACCCAAAAGTTGTCTTGAGAATCTTCCTATGAATGTCATCATGACACCACCTGGGAAGAAGACAAACACCAGACCAAAGGCTTCATACGGTCCAAAAGCTTCATACAGACCGAGGACTCATCCGATCACCCTAACACTAATGTTTTGCAGGGAAATCATACTCAGACCCATGAATATGAGCGTGTTTCATCAAACCGCTATGTTCATAGAACAAAGAACTTTTCTGCTTATTCTTATGAGTATCATTCACCTCCTGCAAGGCTATTTGCTAGGGCTCCAAAGCCGAAGTTCTCAGATGCTGCACTTAGACTCATTGCTTCTAAGCCACCCCTAAAAATGTGGGTGGTTAAGAAAACTTAACTCTCTTTTGCAGGTAAAGGTCTCCAGCCGGAAATCAAAGGCGTCCGATGCTAATGCTGGGGACCTTAAACATCTTGTGGGGCGCAAGATAAAATGCCCAAATGGTCTTACTATGTATTTCATCCCGGGATCCTTGACACTCATCCTATCTATCCTAACCAAGATCTAAACTTCTATGTTCCACTTGTTCGTCAAATGTTTATGCTTCAGAACTCGCTTGGTGAAGCCTATCCCCCAAACTGTACTGTAGGATATGACAACTCATGCTTTAGAATGGATTATGGACAGTGGATGCACTAACCACATGACCGGCGATCAAAGTCTACTGATGGATTCAACACTACGTCCATCAGACAAGAGTCACATCACATTTGCTGACACTAGTAAAAGCAAGGTATTGGGTCTAGGTAGAGTTGCAATATCAAGGGATCAGCACATGGATAAAGTGATGCTTGTTGATTCCCTTGGTTTCAACTTAATGTCTGTCTCAATGCTTTGTGACTTAAACATGATTATGCTATTTGGAAAATATCATTGCCTTGTTCTAATGGAATCTGACAAGTCTCTAGCCTTTGAAGGGTATCGGAAAGATGATATGTATATGGTAGATTTCTCAGCAGGACCACAGTTCTAGCAAAAGCTTCAGAGTGCTGGATTTGTCATCAAAGGCTAGGGCATGCTGGCATGAGGAACTTGCACACTCTCGCGAAGAAGAAACACGTCGTAGGCATCGAGGGCGTCAAGTTCAAGAAGGATCATCTGTGTGGTGCCTGCGAAGCTGGAAATATGACTAGGGCGAAGCATCCCTCGAAGACAATCATGACTGCATCTCAACCCTTCGAGCTGCTACATATGGACTTATTTGGCCCTACTCACTACTCTACTCTCACTACCACTGCTTGCCTCTATGGCTTCGTCATTGTTGATGATTATTCAAGATATACTTGGGTGCATATAATCCTCTACAAGAATGAAGTGCAGGACGTCTTCAGACGCTTTGCCAATCATGCCATGATGAACTGTAAGTGCATCTAGTGCCACCCCTAGTTGGTTTTGGAGTATTGACGACAAAGTTGGTTGAGGGACTGATGTGTTTGTGAGAATTGCAGGATAACGCAGGTTGTGTCCCTCATTGATTCGGTTTACCTACCGGAGATGACCCCTAAAAAATGTATGAAGACATTGAAGACAATGGTGGTAAGAGAATATATTCATATTGAAGACTATGACATGAGAAGACATTGTGTGAAGACTTTGGAGCGCGAAGACTGTGTGGTTTCGTCGTTTCCTTTTCTTCTTTGTTGAGTCATAGGAACCACCGTACTGTTAAGTGGGGTCCAAGTGAACTAAGTCAGAGTGACTGAAGTGATGCTCAACTCAAATCCTATGTCTTCAAGCGAAGACAATGAGAGAAAATCTTATCCAGAGCTGGATGAGTCAGCTTTGCTTGTAGCCCAAGTAAAGTTGCCGCGTGTGTTTGAAATCTGACCGTTGGAACACGTGTCAGTTCCTTAGTGACCCAGGGTCATTTTGGACAAATCAGGTCGGGTTGCCTAGTGGCTATAAATAGCCCACCCCCTACACCATAAATTGGTGGCTGCTCAGAGTTAGTGCACGGCTTTTGTCGTTTGAGAGCAACCCACCTCGAAGCATTTGAGAGAGAGAAATCCTTGCGAGGACAAAGCCCAAACACCCAGAGCCAAAGAGTGTTAGGCATCACTGAAGTCTTTCTGTCTGTGTGACCTGAAGACTTATTACACTTGAGGACTGTGAATCCTCCAGCCGGTTAGGCGTCGCGTTCTGAGCATCCAAGAGTCATTGTGGATTGCCGGTGAACGAAGTCTGTGAAGGTTTGGAAGTCTCCCTTGAAGACTTACCAGAGTGATTGGGCGAGGACTGGGTGTCCTTAGCTCAAGGGGAATAAGGTGAAGACACGGTCTTCTGAGTTAAATCTCAGCCTCCCTAACCAGACGTACAGTTGTCACAGCAACTGGAACTGGTCCAACAAATCCTGTGTCTTCAACAAGCAACTGGTTCTACCCCTTCCAACCTTACTTAAGTTTGTCTTCGTGAAGTCATTGCCTATCTGTTTATCTGTTTGACTTCATTGCTTGACTACTATTGTTGATTGGCTTCTTACTATCTTCCATCTTGATCCTTACTACCTAACTGCTATTAGTCCTGTACTTTCATATCATCACATACTTGACTATGGCTTGTTTAGGGTAGTTTATCTTCCGCTGCATATCAATTAGGTTGTTTCTGTTGTTTGTCTTCGAAACTTCCAAGTTTTGAAGACTTTCATAAAAATCACCTATTCACCCCCCCTCTAGTCGATACTAGCACTTTCAATTGGTATCAGAGCAAGGTACTCCCTTGTTCTGTGTGATTCGATTTAACCACCTGGAGTTTCAGCTATGTTGACTGCATGGATAATCAAAGTCTCCGCTGCTTGCCCCGTGTTCGATGGAACTGAATATCCCTACTGGAAGAATAAGATGCGCATGCATCTTGAAGCCATTGATGTCGACCTCTGGTATGTCGTCAAGAATGGCGTTCCCAAAACTGGTGAAGGTGTCACCCCCACTGATGTCAAGAAGTTCATTCAACTGGACTCTACTGCAAAGAACATCATCTGTGGTCATCTGACCAAAGGGCAGTATGGCCATGTGAGTGCTCTGGAAACTTCGAAGCTAGTCTGGGACTGGCTATCCAAGGTCAATGAAGGCGTTTCAACCCAGAGAGATCAAAGAATCAGTGTTCTTCGCAACCTCTTCAACCGCTTGAAGAGAAACAACAACGAGAATGTCCAGCTCACGTTTGATCGCCTCACTGATATCACAAATGAACTTCAGACTCTTGGCGCAACTGAGATCACCAAGCATGAAATCGTCAAGACACTGCTGAGATCACTTGACAGCTCCTTTGACACCCTTGCCCTCATGATACAAGAACGTCCTGACTTCAAGACACTTGATCCGTCTGATATACTTGAGAGGCTCAACACACATGAGTTCCAGCTATCTGAGAAAAGAGATATCTATGGCCCAAGCTATGGTCGAACTCGTGCTTTGAAGGCAAAAGTTGTTTCCGTATCTGAAGAAGAATCTGATTGCAGTTCTGAAGATCCTAAAGACATTGGAAGGGAACTTGCTATGCTTGTGAAGAAGTTCCAGAAATTCACAAAGAAGAAAGGCTTCAGAAAGTCTTCATGATCTAGCTCAAGGAATGATGAAGCTTCTACACATGACCACAAGAAGAGAACCTGCCACAAGTGCAAGAAACCTGGTCACTACATATCTGAGTGTCCACAGTGGGACAATGAGAAGAAGAAGAAGAAAAGCAAGGAATATAATTCCGATGACAAGAAGAAGAAGAAATCCTCAAAGTCTTCTAAGTCTTCTTCCAAGTCTTCATCATACAAGAAGAGCTCATCTGGCAAGGCTCGTGCTTTTGTTGGCAAGGAAATGGATTCAGAGGAGGAGTCTGCTTCGGAGGAGGCGGAGGTGGAGTCTGGAGAGGAGTCTGACCCTGGCGTTGCAAGTCTGGCTCTAGCCACAGCCTATGTTGCCAAGTCCATCTTCAACACTGAAGACAATGACTTCCACACCAACGCTGAAGCTAATGACGAAGACGATCCTACTCCCACCTACTGCTTCATGGCACGTGGTGCCAAGGTAAAATCACGCGATGCTTACTTTCAAACTTCAAGTGAAGATGACTCTGATTGTGAATCCAAACCCAGCTACAAAACACTTGTTAAAATTGCAATTGAACAACAAAAGGCTATGGAACATACTAAAAAACTGTTAGACAAAAGCGATGACCTGTTGGACGCTGAAATGACCCGTTCACAGTCCTTAGTTGATGACATAAAAAATCTTCATGCTAAGTACCAAGAACTTGAAGGTCGTCATGAATCGCTCTCAACTACTTATGAAAGGCTCTCCTATGATTATCTTCAAAGGAAACAAGAGCTTGAGAAATTGAGAGTGTCTCATGAAGGTCTTCAAAAGGTGAATGAGTCACTTCGCGCTCAACAGATCAGTTCCGCTCAGGATGTATTTGAACCACCATGTCTAAAATGCATTGAGCGTGATAATGCTACATCTGTTGCTAAATGTTCCACTACTGCTACTGTTTCATTGTCTTCACCTACTGATGTGGTTACTAACCCCTCTGTGGAGGATACCACTGCTGTTGCTGATGAAAATGCTATGTTGAAGACATTGCTTGAAACAGGGATGTACAAAAGTTTGAAGGGACATCAGACTCTCTGCGATGTCCTCAAAAAGCAGATTCTGAACCGAAACCCTAGGAAAGAGGGTGTTGGGTTTGAAAGGAAAATGAATGTTGATGGCTCGTACTGGAAGCCTGAGCAGTACCCCAAAACCACATGGGTTGCTGCAAAGGAACCTTCAGTAGATCCATCTACTTTATCTGGCTTTACCTGTGCTAATCCTATTATTATTGATGAATCCTTTGATGCAAACTATAAGCTGTTTAAAAATCAGAATGGTGAAGTGTTTGCCAGGTACATTGGTACTAACTACAGGAATGGACCACCTATGAAGAAGATCTGGGTACCTAAGCGGTACATTGAGAATCTTCCTGTGAATGTCGTCATGACACCACCAAGGAAGAAGACAAACCCCAGACCTATGGCTTCATATGGCCCAAAGGCTTCATACAGATACAGGACTCACATGAGTCACCCTAACGCCAACGTTTTGCAGGGAAATCATGCTCAGACTTATGAATATGAGCGTGTATCTTCGAACCGCTATGTTCATAGGACCAAAAACTTTTCTGCTTATTCATATGAGTATCATTCATCTCCTGCAAGGCTATTTGCTAGGGCTTCAAAGCCAAAATTCTCAGATGCTGCACTTAGACTCATTGCTTCTAAGCCCCCACTGAAGATGTGGGTGGCAAAGAAGAACTAACTCTCTTTTGCAGAAAACGGTCTCCAGCCAGCAATCAATGGCGTTCGATACTATTGCTGGGGACCTAAAACTCATTAAGGACGCACGTTAAAATATCATTCTATATGCCTCACATCTGAATTTATCAGTCATACTATGTCCTAACTTTGTTATAAGCTGTGACTGTCCCTATATGTATCAAATGCATATGCTTCACAACACTTTTGTGAAGCCTGTCCTCCTAACTGCACTGTAGGGTACATCACCAAAAGCTTCAGAGTGGATTATGGACAGTGGATGCACAAATCATATGACTGGTGATCGAAGTCTTCTCATGGACTCAACCTTACATCCATCCGACAAGAGTCACATCACATTTGCTGACACTAGTAAAAGCAAAGTATTGGGTCTAGGTAGAGTTGCAATCTCAAAGGATCAACACATGGATAAAGTGATGCTTGTTGAATCCCTTGGTTTCAACTTAATGTCTGTCTCAATGCTTTGTGACTTGAACATGATTGTGATATCTGGCAAATATCGTTGCCTTGTACTAATGGAATCTGACAAATCTCTAGTCTTTGAAGGGTATCGGAAAGATGATCTGTACATGGTAGATTCCTCAGCAGGTCCACAGCTTGCCGTATGTCTCCTCACAAAAGCTTCAGAATGCTGGCTCTAGCATCGAAGGCTGGGACATGCTGGCATGAGGAACTTACACTCACTCGTCAAGAAGAAGCATGTCATTGGCATCGAAGATGTCAAGTTCAAGAAGGATCATCTGTGTGGTGCCTGTGAAGCCGGAAAGATGACAAGGGCAAAGCACCCCTCGAAGACAATCATGACAACATCTCAACCCTTCGAGCTGTTACACATGGACTTATTTGGACCTACTCACTACTCCACCCTCACAACAACTGCCTGTCTCTATGGCTTCGTCATTGTTGATGACTACTCAAGATACACATGGGTTCATATAATTCTTTACAAGACTGAAGTGCAAGATGTCTTCAGGCGCTTCGCAAATCGAGCAATGAAAAATTATGGTGTGAAGATCAAGCACATCAGAAGTGACAATGGCACTGAATTCAAGAACACTGGACTTGATCTGTATCTGGATACAATGGGAATCACTCATGAGTTCTCTGCTCCGTACACACCTCAGCAAAACGACATTGTTGAGCGCAAGAACAGAACCCTCATTGAGATGGCTCGAACAATGCTAGATGAGTACAAGACACCAAGAAAGTTTTGGCCTGAAGCTATTGATACAGCATGTCATATCATCAACCGTGTGCACATTCATAAGCTTCTGAACAAAACATCATATGAGCTACTTTCTGGCAAGAAGCCAAACGTCAGTTACTTCAGAGTATTTGGAGCAAGATGCTGGATCAAGGATCCCCATCACAAGTCAAAATTTGCACCTAAGGCTCACGAAGGCTTCATGCTTGGCTATGGAAAGGATTGACACTCCTACAGAGTCTTCAACCTTTATCTCTACAAGATCGTTGAAACTGTGAATGTGAAATTTGATGAAACAAATGGATCACGAAGAGAGATTCTGCCAAGTACACTTGATGAAGCTCCTTCAAACGAGGCAATCAAGCTGATGGGAACTGGTGAAATCATGCCCTCTGAAGCACAGCCTAAAGAGGAACTTATCATCTCTGCACCAAATCAACCTGAAGACAATGCTCAGACCGAAGATAATCCTCCCAATGATGACAATGATCAGCCAGAGCAAAACCTTCGTCCTGTTCATCCTCGTGTTGCAAATTAAGTTCAAATAGAGAAGATAATTGACAGCATCAATGCACCTGGTCCGCTCACTCGATCAAGAGCAACACAGCTAGCAAACTTTTGTGGGCACTTTTCATTCGTGTCAATATCAGAACCCAAGAAAGTTGCTGAAGCTTTTATGGAACCTGAATGGATTCAAGCCATGCAAGAAGAACTTCAACAGTTCAAACTGAATAATGTCTGGGAACTTGTCAAGCGACCTGATCCTCGCAAGCATAACATTATTGGAACAAAATGGATATATCGAAACAAGCAAGATGAGCATGGTCAAGTCGTCAGAAACAAAGCACGTCTTGTGGCTCAAGGATACACTCAAGTTGAAGGAATTGACTTCGATGAAACATTTGCTCCTGTTGCTAGGCTTGAAGCTATTCGCATACTGCTAGCCTACGCTAATCATCACAATATCTTGCTATATCAAATGGATGTAAAGAGTGCATTTCTCAATGGCAAGATTGAAGAAGAAGTATATGTCGCACAACCACCTGGCTTTGAAGATCCAAAACATCCTGATATGGTGTAAAAGCTAAACAAGGCACTGTATGGCCTCAAACAAGCCCCTTGTGCCTGGTATGATACAATCAAAGACTTCCTGAAGAGCAAAGGCTTCAAACCTGGATCCCTAGATCCCACTCTCTTCACGAAGACATATGATGGTGAACTGTTTGTGTGCCAAATATATGTGGATGACATAATCTTCGGATGCACCAACCAAAAGTACAGTGATGAGTTTGGGTACATGATGCAAGAGCAATATCAAATGTCCATGATGGGTGAGCTGAAGTTCTTCCTTGGTCTTCAAATTCGTCAGCAGAGGAATGGCATCTTCATATCTCAAGAGAAATACCTCAAAGACTGTCTGAAGAAGTTTGGAATGGAAGACTGCAAAGGCTACACGACGCCAATGCCAGCCAAACACCATCTTGGTCCCGACGACAATGGTAAAGAGTTCAATCAAAAGGTAAACCGCTCCATGATTGGTTCTTTGCTTTATTTATGTGCATCTAGGCCAGATATTATGCTTAGTGTTTGCATGTGTGCTCGATTCCAAGCGGCACCAAAGGAATCGCATCACTTAGCTGTGAAGCGAATTCTTCGATATTTGGCTTACACCCCAACACTCGGATTATGGTATCCCAAGGGCTCAAGATTCGATTTGGTTGGATTCTCGGATGCTGATTATGCTGGTGACAAGGTGGATCGCAAGTCTACATCTGGCACATGTCATTTTCTTGGTCGATCACTTGTCTGTTGGTCTTCGAAGAAGCAGAACTGTGTATCACTCTCAACTGCTGAATCTGAATACATTGCTGCTGGATCCTGTTGTGCTCAGCTTCTATGGATGAAGCAAACTCTCAAGGATTATGGCATCAACCTGAACAAGTACCTCTCTTCTGCGACAACGAGAGTGCCATCAAAATAGCCAACAATCCAGTCCAACACTCGAAGACAAAGCACATTGAAATTCGTCATCACTTTCTCAGAGATCATGTTATGAAGAAAGATATCGATATCATTCACGTCAACACTGAAGAGCAACTGGCAGATATCTTCACAAAGCCCTTGGATGAGAAAAGGTTTTGCAAGTTACGGTGTGAGCTAAATATCTTGGAATCCTCTAATGTCCTGTGATCAGGCACACATCCTAACACTTATGCATGTTGATGACTTAGATGTGCAACACACAAAGTAATGTATATCTTCAATCAATGAAGATTTACACTCTGAGTGTGAATACATTAACATGGAATTTGACTTCGGAGCGCCACGATAATTGTGCGCCGTGTCTGGGTCTAATACTTCCTATACGGTGGGTAACGCCACCACCAACTTTCTTGTTTGAAGTGTTTCACTCAAGGCGTTATATTGCAATGACTTCGCATTTGGTTTGTCTTCAGTTTCAATTTGTCTTCATGACTTTCTGCACTATGATGATTTGATTGCTTTCTGATATATATATATACTAGTGTTCTGTCCTCTACAGCATTCACTTATAGCTATGTCTTCAAGATTGGATCTTTTGAACTAAGTGAATGTGATCGGACCCTAACCTCTCTATGCTTCCTATCTCAAAATCTATCTATCCAAATCATATGCATTCTGTTGAAACTGTCGAATGTCTTCTCTGCGTCCTAGTCAGCAGAAGGCAAAGAGACAAACATTAAATCTGCTTTAAATGGCTTATCTTTACTGTTGAAATCCGGAGAAGCCGGAACAACTCTCCGACATGCCTGGCGGGCGTGGGAACGTGGGACAACCCTGAGTGTGTTGCATGCTTGCCACGTACCCCTCAGATGTGAACCGCCAGGGGCACCAGCGTAATTGCGCTGTGTCTCTCACCTACTTATAAATACCTGTCCCCCTGCGGTAAAGAAATACTTCTTCCACCTCTCCACCTCCGTCAAAACCCTAGCGCCACCGCTAGCTCGCGACGATGCCGGTGACGAAGCGCTTAGCTGCCGCAACTTCTCCGACGCCGTCCTCACGCCGGCCGCGGACATCGTCCTCTCTGCCGTCGCCGTAGGTGTCCTCCGTCGCCATGTTAGGGCATGGTGGGCTGAACTGCTCGGCCTCCTATTCCTTCATCTAGTAGTTCTTCGTGCGGTAATTAAAACTCTATTTTTACCACCTTTTTGATCTTCAAGATTCATCCTATTTACCGAAAGTAGTTTCTGCCTATTCAAGCTAGATCTATTTTGTCTGCATCTCATACTGCTTAGTCGATTCACTTAGATTTCTTGCCTAGTTTGATTCCTCACTTGTACTTATTCACGGATTGGTACAAATCTGGAACCAACTCACCTATATAAGTGAATGTCTTCGCATCATGAGGTCAATGTCTTCAAACTGATTTATCTTTAAAACCTTTTGAGAATGCACATGATCTCTTCCCCTTCCCTTGCATCTCTAATGCTGTCACAGGTACATGTCCGTGGGAGAATCCCTTGGTTCTCATAGTCTGCATTCGTTTGCAGAATACTTACAGCATCATATAAATTCTCCTGAAGCCAGTTCCTGCCTGACCAGCAAGCGCAAATCTCTGAAGCCTTTGAACGTATTGAAGCCTTTCAGCTTGAAGTTCATGGCAATAGAAAAATCAGCAAGGAAGGGTGGCAGACAGCGCAGAGAAGGAACATCAAAAGATCTGCCTGATGACTTAGCAGAAATGTACAAGACAGATCCGAAGAAAATTATCATCAGAGAAAGACGCGAGTCCAATGGATTCGACACTATTGGGCTGAGGAGTGGTTCAAGTACAAATTTGTGACAAAGGAATATGCAGAGAAGCATGCCATCAAGAGACCTTGGGGTGATATCCTCTATCGATGGCTTCAACCCAAGAGCCGAGCTGAAGCCATTGAACAAGGCTTCTATCCATGCATGGTCCGTGGGCCACAGCCTGCGAACGCAGATCCCACCTCACTACTATGGTGTCATGAAGATTCGCTCTTCAAGCGCAACTATCAGTTTGCTGTGGCTTCGGCCAAGAAGAACAAGAAGTCCTTGGGTTTGGACTTCAACCCAGGTTCCTCTGCTCCCCGTGCCGACGGCTCTCGTGAAGCAAATCCCAATGTCATTGGCCCATACGCCAACCTTGACGGCCTCATCACCTACATCATGGTCCAAGGCACCAGAGTAGATCATTCTGACAATGGTGCTGACTCTGATGAAGCCCCAGCTCCTTCTCCAAAGCCGCAGAAGCAAAAGAAGTCAAAGGCTTCAACCTCAGCTGCACCTCCGAAGACTTTGCGTGCGAAGCCACTGGCCACTGCACCTCCTGAAGCCAGTGTGCAATCTGAAGATCTGTCTCATGTCTCCAAGAGAACGGACAAGAAGAAGCAACTTGTTAGACCATCTGATCAAAGAGCCTTGCCTCCTGCTGCCATTCTGCGTGAAGAACCCATTGATCTATCAAGTGATGAAGATCTTGCTGATGATGCCCTTGAGCAGCTGATCAAGAGAAAAGAAGAAGCAGAAATCTTCAGCAACCTGCCTCTCTTTGATGTGGCCATCATTCACAATTTCATTGATGAGTGGTTCGACACCCCCAACATCAGCTTTGAAGATTTACAGCTCCCAATTGACCTCAGTGTCGCCTTTAATGGTGCCATTGCTTCTGAGCTAGCTCTCGCTCAGCGCATCGTGGAGCTCAAAAACAAGATTGTGAGAAGGCTCAATTCAAGAAGCATGTGGCCAATCTGAGTGTTCAAGACGTCCGCAACTTCAAGGTCATGCTCCATGAGCTTAAAGAAGCTTTTCTGAAGAAATGCCAAGAAGCTCAGGGCTCTCGAGAACGCATGAAGCTTTTGGAAGATAAGTGTGTGCTTGCCTACAATGAGGCTGAGAAGCGCAAGTCCCTTGGCCGTCCTGGCATTGATCCCAGGATGGCTGCAAAGAGGAAGAAGAAGCACCCTGAACAGCCTGAACCTTCAAGCCAAGAAGCCCCTCGCATTATCTTCCCGAGCAGCATGACTGGCTCAAAGCCAAAGGTCACCACAACCGCTTCAGAACAGAAGAAGATGAGGGCTGCAGAGGCTGACGCCAGAAAGAGAAAGCATACTGAAGCCTCTGATGCCGCTCCCTCCAAGAAGAAGCGCAAGACCAAGAAGACTAGGGCTGCTTCCACAGATCCCTTAGTCGTTGAACCCATTTCTGTGGTCCGCCCTGTATCAGTACATCAAGAACAAAGAATGGTTGTCCATGAGCCTGCTACCACAGAGGCTCATGTGGCTGAAGATATTCCAGCAGCTGAACCCAACGCCGCTGAAGACATTGGTCAAGATGACAATGTAAATGATGATGAAGTTCTTCCTCAGATCGAAAATGACTTGGTATCATCGCCTGTTCGTACGAACAACAAACTCATCTGCATTGGTCGTCCATTGACGCCAATTGCTCAGGATGCTTCGTGGGCTGATCACCCACAACAACAACAAGACTCCCCCAGTACTCCCCAACAACAACAACAAGCTACACCCCCAGTGCAAGAAGAGGATGAAGACTTTCAGGCTCGGCCAACTCCATCTCCTAACTTGAAGCCAGCTCTTCGCAGGCTTCATAGAGGACAAAGGCCTGAAGTCCCTCTGTCGAGCGTTCCAGAAGGAGAAGTGCAATGTTCACCTGTTGCACGCCAAGTATTTTCTGAACCAGCTCCAACAGTGAATGTCTCCGAGTCTGAAGCACATGCCGCTGAAGACATTCCGGTTGCATCAGCCGAAGAGAATGAAGAAGAAGTACGTATCCCAACATCCCCAGCAATTGAAGATGAAGCAATTCATGATCTGAACGTGCCTGTACCCGACCCTCCTGCTCGTCAAGAGGAGGTTGAAAATGTTGAGGCTGCCACCACCAACGCCAATACAGCCAGTGACGTAGTCATGGCTGATGCTAATGTGGAGCCTGCACCAACCAGTGTGCCTGAAACCAATGAGGCCACTGTGCCTGAAGCAAATGTGGCCACTGAACCTGAAACCAATGAGGATGCTGCACCTGAAGCTCATGAGAATGCTGCACCTGACGCCAATGAGGAGGCTGCACCTGAAGCAAATCTGACAACTGCTCCTGAAGCACTTGTTGTGCAGCCTGAATCCACTGATGTTGCCCCTGCTCCTGTTCCGTCACCAAGGCCTCACACTATTGAGCAAGCATACGATCACGGTCAGCTTGTCACTGTCCGATGGCCCATTCTGGTGCCTCCGCCTGCTGCCTCAGGACCGCAATTTGACTATCATGTTGAGCATAGGCCTCAGGTCCAGAAGCCAAAGCCCAGGTTGCCAAGGTTTCCAGGTATTGCCAACTCCCCCGGGTCATTCAATGCCAATGGCTTCAAGAGCCACAATACCTTCTTTGACAGCGCCAAGAACCCCTACTCCAAGCCAAGGATTTCATCAGATCGGTTCTGGAGCTATCAGCAGAGAAGCTATTACTCATGCGTGTTATATGATCAAGGGCGCATTTTCCCTCATATGCGTCTTGACACTGAAGCTATTGCTGGACTGCCGTGCTTAGAAGAAGCACTTGATTACTTTCGTGATGTTGGTCTGCTCCATTTTGTGACAGACAAAGAACATTGGAATGAAGAGCTATTGCTTCAATTCTATGCCACTCTGCACATTCGCGGTTACTACAGAGACATCAAGACTTGGGTTCTCGAGTGGATGACTGGAAATGTTCATCATGAAGCCAAAGCTATGGATATCATCGAGCTTACTGGGCTAGCCACTCCTGGAGAACTGTATGAGCCCAACTGTTAGCTACACCGCAATGCTGTGGAGAGCATCTTTCATAAGCCAGAACCCAATATGAGCCAGATGCTGAGCATGATGAAGCCTTTGCCATCTGACGCTGAGTATCCCACACATTTCTTTGTTGAAGACCTTGAGTATCTGCCTCGCACCATATATCATATCATCAGGCGTACTCTATGGCCAGTCAAGGGACACTCATCAGCGGCCAAGCTTGAAGGAGCTATGAAGACTTTGGTCTTCTATATTCTCAATGGCATCAGCTTCAACACTTAGGAATTGTTCATCAGGCAACTTGCTGCTTTCGGCTCTGACCTATTTGGTCTGAAGTTTTATGCTCCATGGGTCATGCGCCTCATCAAGAGACACTCATCTGTCAATTATCAGCCCTCTGCTCGCAATCATATAATCTTTCTGCCAGAGGTTGATATGTCAGTTGATGCTGTATACTCTGACCCTGCCAAGATGCCGCTCTGTCTTCAGAACATTGAACACCAAAGCTTCACTCAGCCTATTGAAGGTGTTCAAGCAACGACAAGATACTATCCACTGGCTGGTAACACCCGTCTGCCTCACAGAGCGCCCACTGAAGCCACTGAAAGCACCATTGCACAAAGGCCTCGGAAGCATTCTCGTATTCTCAATGACCGAGAGCTTCTTGTGGCTCTTCATCAGAAGCAGGATAAGCATCATTTCTGGCTCAAGCGACAGATGCAAAGCCTCTTGGTGGATGTCAATCGCATTCGCAATCTTGCCACCAAGAATGCCTTTGTTGCTCATGAAACTTGCCGAAGATCATGGAAGAGTTTGACCCTGCTCAGTGATGAAGCTGATCTTCAAGATGATGGCTTCAATGAAAGATTCCAGTTCAACTCCACTCCTCCGAGGACTGCTACCCTGCGTCGAACTCCATCTCTTGAAGACTCTGAATATTCCTCTTCCGCGGCCACAGTTAATGCCAGAGTGATCGATGATGAAGATGATGCTACTTCACCACCTCCAACTACTACTGCGCGCATCGACACTGCACCAAGTTCATCTGCACCGCCAACCAACGACGACAACCCTGCTGCTTCACCTACTCATGACGAGTAGATGCTCTATGTCTTCAAACCTTTTTGGTCCTTACTGACAAAAGGGGGAGAAGCGTATGAGTTGATAGTCTTCAAGCGGGTTCATATGGGCGGTTGCATTATATTTTGCTGCGTGCTTACAACTCTTGCACTTTGAAACATTTGGTTCTTTGAGTTGTAACACCTAAAACTTGATGGTCGTCTGCTACTTCTGCTACGTATTTGCTTTACTCTGATGCGATGATAAATTCTGCATGTCCGATGATAACTTCCGCACTTAGATCATTCTGCAGACGTCCATTTTTCATTATGCATGTCATTCAACTTGCTATATCATTTCATGCATAATGAATTATCTTCATAAGTTGAAGTGGATCTCCACAAGTACAACCTGCCATGTGCATTTGCATTCCAAAAGCAAATTACTTATATGCACATCTTCAGGGGAGCCCTTGCAACTTATGAAGACAATTCCTATCCTTACAATTTCACATACTTTATCCCCGTTGAAAACTTCAACCAGTTTGTCATCAATCACCAAAAAGGGGGAGATTGTAAGTGCATCTAGTGCCACCCCTAGTTGGTTTTGGAGTATTGACGACAAAGTTGGTTGAGGGACTAATGCGTTTGTGAGAATTGCAGGATAACGCAGGTAGTGTCCCTCATTGATTCGGTTTACCTACCGGAGATGACCCCTAAAAATGTGTGAAGACATTGAAGACAATGGTGGTATGAGAAGATATTCATATTGAAGACTATGACATGAGAAGACATTGTGTGAAGACTTTGGAGCGCGAAGACTGTGTGGTTTCGTGTTTCCTTTTCTTCTTTGTTGAGTCATAGGAACCACCGTACTGTTAAGTGGGGTCCAAGTGAACTAAGTCAGAGTGACTGAAGTGATGCTCAACCCAAATCCTATGTCTTCGAGCGAAGACAATGAGAGCAAATCTTATCCAGAGCTGGATGAGTCAGCTTTGCTTGTAGCCCAAGTAAAGTTGCCGCGTGTGTTTGAAATCTGACCGTTGGAACACGTGTCAGTTCCTTAGTGACCCAGGGTCATTTTGGACAAATCAGGTCGGGTTGCCTAGTGGCTATAAATAGCCCACCCCCTACACCATAAATTGGTGGCTGCTCAGAGTTTGTGCACGGCTTTTGTCGTTTGAGAGCAACCCACCTCGAAGCATTTGAGAGAGAGAAATCCTTGCGAGGACAAAGCCCAAACACCCAGAGCCAAAGAGTGTTAGGCATCACTGAAGTCTTTCTGTCTGTGTGACCTGAAGACTTATTACACTTGAGGACTGTGAATCCTCCAGCCGGTTAGGCGTCGCGTTCTGAGCATCCAAGAGTCATTGTGGATTGCCGGTGAACGAAGTCTGTGAAGGTTTGGAAGTCTCCCTTGAAGACTTACCAGAGTGATTGGGCGACTGGGTGTCCCTTAGCTCAGGGGAATAAGGTGAACGACCACGGTCTTCTGAGTTAAATCTCAGCCTCCTAACCAGACGTAACAGTTGTCACAGCAAAAACATGGAAACTCGGTCAACAATCATGTGTCTCAACAAGCAACTGGTTTCTATCCTTCCAACCTTTCTTAAGTTTGTCTTCATGAAGTCATTGCCCATCTGTTCATCTGTTGACTTCAATTGTTTGAACTACTGTTGTTGATTGGCTTCAATACTATCTTCCAACTTGATCCTTACTGGCCTAACTGCTATTAGTCCTATACTCTCACATCACTTACATAACTGACTATGGGGCTTGTTTAGGTTAGTTATCTTCCGCTGCATATCAAATTAGGTTGTTTCTGGTGTTTGCTCTTCCGGACACTTCAAGTTAGAAGACATTTCATAAAATCGCCTATTCACCCCCTCTAGTCGATACTACACTTCAATCCTCATCATAACAACTTCTACTCGTTATTACTAACAAGTCATCGATCACATTGAGGGAGTCCTGGACTAGGGGGTGTCCGGACAAGCCGGAACCTATCGTCGTCCGGCCGGACTCCAAGACTATGAAGATAAAAGATTGAAGACCTCCGTCCCGTGTCGGAATGGGACCTTTCCTTGGCGTGGAAGGCAAGCTTTGGCGATACGGATATGTAGAATCTCCTACCATTGTAACCGGAATCTGTGTAACCCTACGCTCCCTCCGGTGTCTATATAAACCGGAGGGCTTTAGTCCATAGGAAACACATACATTACAACATCATACCATAGGCTAGCTTTAGGGTTTAGCCTCCTTGATCTCGTGGTAGATCCACTCTGTACTACCCATATCATCAATATTAATCAAGCAGGACGTAGGTTTTAACCTCCCTCGAGAGGGCCCGAACCTGGGTAAACATCGTGTCCCTCGTCTCCTGTAACCATCCGCCTAGATGCACAGTTCGGGACCCCCTACCCGAGATCCGCCGGTTTTGACACCGACATTGGTGCTTTCATTGAGAGTTCCTCTATGTCGTCACCGATAGGCTTGATGGCATCTTCAACCAACAACGCTGTCCAGGGTGAGACTTTTCTCCCTGGACAGATCTTCGTATTCGGCGGCTTCACACTGCGGGCTAATTCGCTTGGCCATCTGGTGCAGATCGAGAGCTACGCCCCTGGCCGTCAGGTCAGATTTGGAAGCCTAAACTTCACGGCCGATGTCCACGGAGACTTGATCTTCGATGGACCCGAGCCACAGCCAAGCGCGCCGCACTGTTGCGATGGGCATGATCTAGCTCTGCCGCCGAACAGTGCCTTGGTGGCCGCACACGAATCCGCTCCGGCCATTAGTCCGGAGCCGATTGCCCTGATCGAGGATCGGTGGATAGACACCGCCTCGGGGGCTTCAACGTCCTCGGCGATGGAGCCAAGCATCAATCTTGTCCCCCGCGAAACTTGTGATTCCGAGGTGCCGGACTCCTTGCCGGACTCCGAACCTCCCACGCCCCTACCAGTCAAATCGGATTGGGCACCGGTTATGGAATTCACCGCCGCGGACATCTTCCAACACTCGCCTTTTGGCGACATCCTAAATTCGCTAAAGCATCTCTCGTTATCAGGAGAGTCCTGGCCGGACTATGGCCAGGACGGTTGGGATACGGAACGACGAAGAAATTCAGAGCCCACCCACCACCCACTTTGTAGCCACTGTCGACGATCTAACCGACATGCTAGACTACGACTCCGAAGACATCGACGCTATGGACGATGATGCCGGAGACGAACAGGAACCAGCCCCTACAGGGCACTGGAAGACCACCTCGTCATACGACATATACATGGTGGATACCCCAAAAGATGGGGACGGCGAAGAAACAGCAGAGGCAGATTCTTTAAAGAAACAGCCCAAGCGCCGGCGTCAGCGGCGCCGCTCTAAATCCCGCCACAACAAGAATGGAGATTCCGGCACAGGAGATAATAATACCCCAGAGAGTGCCGAAGACAATCCCCTCTAGCAAGACTCAGCGCAGGAGGATGTAGAAGCAAGCCCTCACAAGAGGGCGGCAGACGAAGAGGTTGAGGATCATAACTATATGCCTCCCTCCGAAGACGAGCAAGCCTCAACGACGACCAATTCGTCGTACCTGAGGATCCCGTCGAACAAGAGCGTTTCAAGCGCAGGCTTATCGCCACAGCAAACAACCTAAATAAAAAGCAGCAACAGCTTCAAGCTGATCAGGACCTGCTGGCCGATCGATGGACCGAGGTCCTCGTGGCCGAAGAGTATAAACTCGAACGCCCCTCCAAAAGCTACCCAAGATGCAAGCTGCTCCCCCAATTAGAGGAGGAAGCATACATACCTCCATCACCAGCGCACGATATGGCTGACCGACCGCCCCGTGGTCGTGACAGAGAGGCATCCAGGCCCCCAGCCAAGACCGTACCCCGGCATCGCTCCAAAGTACGAAGCCAAGAGGGAACGCGTCGACTTGCGAGATATATTGGAGGACAAAGCAAGGCAATCCAGATCCATCTACGGATCACGTGGGCGCCCCACGACCCATGACGAATACCGTCGCGCCGGACACAATAACCCCGGCCGGGCCGAACATAGCAGACAACGCTCTCTCGAGCTGCGTCGTGATATTGCTCAATACAGAGGCGCCGCACACCCGCTACGCTTCACTGACCAAGTAATGGATCATCAAATCCCTGAAGGGTTCAAACCCGTAAACATTGAATCCTACGATGGCACAACAGACCCTGCGGTTTGGATCGAAGATTACCTTCTCCACATCCATATGGCCCGCGGCGACGATCTCCATGCCATCAAGTATCTCCCACTCAAGCTTAAAGGACCAGCTCGGCATTGGCTAAACAGCTTGCCTGCAGAGTCAATTGGGTGTTGGGAAGACCTGGAAGCCGCATTCCTCGACAACTTCCAGGGCACTTATGTGCGACCACCAGACGCCGATGACCTAAGCCACATCATTCAGCAGCCAGACGAATCGGCCAGACAATTCTGGACACGGTTCTTGACGAAGAAAAATCAAATCATCGACTGTCCGGACGCAGAGGCCCTTGCAGCCTTCAAACATAACATCCGGGACGAATGGCTAGCCCGGCACCTGGGGCAGGAAAAGCCGAAATCCATGGCAGCCCTCACATCGTTAATGACCCGCTTTTGCACGGGAGAGGACAGCTGGCTAGCTCGCAGCAACAATCTCCGTAAAAATTCTGGCAGTCCGGATACTAAGGACAACAACGGCAGGTCACGTCGAAACAAAAACAAACGCCGCATTAACGGCAACGATAAGGAGGATACGGCAGTCAACGCCGGATTCCGAGGCTCTAAACCCGGTCAGCGGAAGAAGCCATTCAAAAGAACCACTCCGGGTCCGTCCAATCTGGACCGAATACTCGACCGCTTATGCCAGGTACATGGCACCTCTGAAAAGCCAGCTAACCACACTAATAGAGATTGCTGGGTGTTCAAGCAGGCCGGCAAGTTAATTGCCGAAAACAATGACAAGGGGCTAAATAGCGACGACGAGGAAGAGACCCGACCGCCGAACAATAGAGGACAGAAGGGTTTTCCCCCACAAGTACGGACGGTGAATATGATATACGTGACCCATATACCCAAGAGGGAGAGGAAACACGCACTAAGGGACGTCTATGCGATGGAGCCAGTCGCCCCAAAGTTCAATCCATGGTCCTCTTGTCCGATCACTTTCGATCGAAGAGACCATCCGACCGGCATACGCCATGGCGGATTCGCCGCATTGGTTTTAGACCCAATCGTCGATGGATTTCACCTCACGAGAGTCCTGATGGACGGCGGCAGTAGCCTGAACCTGCTTTATCAGGATACAGTGCGCAAAATGGGCATAGACCCATCAAGGATTAAACCTACAAAGACAACCTTTAAAGGTGTCATACCAGGAGTGGAAGCCAACTGTACAGGCTCAGTCACACTGGAAGTGGTCTTCGGATCCCCGGATAATTTCCGGAGCGAAGAGTTAATCTTTGACATAGTCCCGTTTCGCAGCGGCTATCATGCTCTGCTCGGACGAACCACGTTTGCAAAATTCAACGCGGTGCCGCATTATGCATACCTCAAGCTCAAGATGCCAGGCCCTCGTGGAGTCATCACGGTCAATGGGAATACGGAACGCTCCCTCCGAACGGAGGAACATACAGCGGCTCTCGCGGCAGAAGTACAGAGTAGCCTCTTAAGGCAATTCTCCAGTCCGACCGTTAAACAGCCGGATACAACAAAACGCGCCCGAAGCAATACCAACCAAGACCAGCTGGCGCGATCAGAGCATGCGTAGCAATGCGGCCCCAACCCTCGCCCGCGCATGATCGCGATAATAACCCTTCCACGTACATCATTACGCTTTGGAGATACCATGGGCACATGGGGAGGGGGCACGATCGCAACGGACCCAGAGTGCGGTTCGACCACACCAGGGGGCTCGCAAGTGTGCCCCCCTTTTTTTATTATTATTTTCCTTCTTTGTGTACACAGGACTCCGTTAACCAGAGGCCCTGTCCGGCGGTGAACCTACCGAACTCATGATGCAACAACCAGGGAAGAAAGAAGGCTGCGACGAACACTCAGGGTGGTCTCAATTACGAGCATTAAATTCGATTATATACACCAAGTCCGCAGCTCACCCCTGGAGGGGGACATGTTTAATTAGTCCAAACCCCTTGCTTACCGCACTATTTGTATCAGTCCGCACTCATAGCAGACCTTCTTTAATAAATAATGCAGCACTTTTCGGCGGCAATTGCATTACCTTTTATATATATATATGTCCACTACATGACATCTTGCATCCGTACATTTTGGTACGGCCTAATACACCAGGGGCTATGTTCCCCACATTATGGTGTGATAAGTCCGAACACTTTCATAAGTGCGGCACCCCGAACTTATAGCATTATATGAATCGGCTCTGAATCATGTCTTGGGTCAATAGTTGGGTTTGCCCGGCTCCCACATTTTGGTGCCTTACGTTCCATTCCGTCGACTAAGGTGGCACTGGGAGAACCACTGCGATTGCGCCCCGGTTGAGCCGGGCGAGCGCCTCAGTGGAGAAAGCTAAAACTGACCGGCATGATAAGGCGAGAGACTGGTCGCTGTTCGAGAGGTTTTTTCGGGTCCTTAAAGACTCACGCCGCTTCGAGCGAAGTTTCGGACAATGTCCGACGAAGGCGTGGATAGCACCCCGGATTCGGTCTTCCGAATACCAGGGGCTTCGCCGAAATTTAAAATTATAGAATTCTATGGCTAAGTGAGAGTGTTCAAGCATTATAAGTCCGGTTGCCTTGTTCGTTGTGTTGAGCGCCTCCCTCGATGGACCCAACAATGGGAACAAGAGTGCTCAAGTTTATCCCGAACACCCCAGCACTCGTGGCTTGGGGGCTGAAGCCAACGACTTGCCATCTCTCAGATTTTATAAACGGCCGCACAGAAGGTAATATTTTAAATTAAAAAAGCGTTGCTCAAAGCGCATATGAACACAGTTTTAGCGCACAGGATAATACATAGCAAATTCACTCAAAGATTACATTTCTGGGGCACTCATCCGCAATATCGCGGGCTCCCTTCAGGACAGTTTTATAGTACATTTCGGGCGTGCGATACTCCTTGCCTGGTGGCGGCGGGTCCGTGAGAAGCTTCTCCGCATCCAACCTGCCCCATTGCACCTTTGTGCGGGCAAGGGCCCGACGAGCACCTTCAATACAGGCGGAGCGCTTGATGACATGCACCCAGGGGCATGCATCCACCAGCCGCCGCACGAGGCCAAAGTAGCTGCCGGGCATGACCTATTCAGGCCACAGCCGGACTATAAGGCCCTTCATGGCCTCCTCAGCTACCTTGTGGAGTTCGACCAGCTGCTTCAGCTGGTCGCTTGGGGGCACCGGATGGCCGGCCTCAGCGTACTGAGACCAGAAGACCTTCTCCGTCGAGCTCCACTCCTCGCCACGATAGAATGCGGCGGCATCAGACGCACTACGCGGAAGATCTGCAAACGCCCCTGGAGAGCTCCGAATGCGGGTAAGTGTCAGGTAGTTTACATTAACATGCCTGCTTTGCATGAAAAATGCCTTACCCGCCGCTATCTTCTTTATATCTTCAACCTCCTAAAGGGCCTTATGGGCCTCGGCCTTGGTGGACTTGGCACTTTCGAGAGCCGAGGCAAGCTCGGACTCTCGAGTCTTGGAGTCACGCTCCAAACTCTCATGTTTCTCCATGAGAGCCTGGAGCTCTTGCCGTACTTCCGCCACCCGTGCCTCCCGCTTTTCTCTTTCTGCCCGTTCCGCGGCCGCACTGCGTTCGGCCGCGGACACAGCCTCCTTCAGGGCTGCCACCTCGTTAGTGGCCCCTGCAATACACATATTATCCCTGTTAACTTTATTGCAACCAAAATCCTTTTTTGTAAGGTAACTATTCAAAGTGGTGTTACTCACCTTCTTTGTCCTCGAGCTGCTTCTTCGCATGGCCGAGCTCTCGCTCGGATCGCTCGATATCCTGCTTTAGCACATTGACCTCCACCGTTAGTGCAGTAGAGGTCAGCAGCGCAGCCTTGAAACCCATATTGACATATGTTAAGCAACCCTGCACATATCTTGTTAGATCCTCAGTCCGGCTTTTCTTTCCGAACACCGAACTGAGCATCAGGGGCTACTGTCTATGCGGTATTACATTACATAATTTTAACTTCTTACCTCAAAGCCTGTTAGAAGGCTGCTGCAGGCTTCGGTCAACCCGCTTTTGGCGAGCTGAACCTTTTGAATCACCGCACCCATGATAGTGCGGTGTTCTTCCTCGATGGAAGCGCCTTTAAGCGCCTCCAACAAGTTATCCGGCGCCTCCGGTTGGACGGAGGCCGCCGGTGTCACGGTCTTGCCCTTCTTTCGAAGGGGCCGCTTGCCGGACTCTGGAACCACTGCGGGTTCCGATGTAGAGTCCGGCGCAAAGTCCGGGAGGCTGCCTGACGGCGCCTCCGGAGCCTCCTCCTGATGGGTCCCTCTCTGGGATTCCACCTCGGCGTCCTCATCGGCGCGTGGGGTAGAGGCAGTCGGAAGTGAATCCACATCCGACGGGGCCAACGACCCGCTCGATGAGTCGGGGAGATCGTCATCGGCCGGACTACGGACAGAATGCGGCATTAAGGACACTGCGTGACACGAAAGAAATTGCATATAAAGGATCCGGATACTTACGATCTTGCCGGACTGGCCCTTGGAGGCCACTCATCCTCGCCAATGGTGGTGTTGGCGAAACTGTCCGAGGGAATAGTCCTCCCCCTCTTGGACCCTTCGGCCTCCCCTATTGGGGAAGCCTTCCTCTTCTTCTCTCCCTCCTCCGGGAGAGAGTACTCCTCCTCCTCCTCGTCTTCGGGGGAGGAGTACGCCTCGTCGTCAGACGCCTGATTGCGGGAACTCTTTCGAGTCCCCGCGGCCACCTTCTTGGCCTTCTTCTCCAGCACCACGTGCGGTGCCGGAACCAGCAGCCCTGCTAAACAGGCGTCCACTGGGTCTTCTGGCATGGGAGCCGGGCTGATAAGCAGCTTGGCCTTCTCCATCCATTCCTGTCAAAGGAAGAGACAGAATGAAACCCCTCTAGAATCAATTTGATTACCACAAGTGTCCCGTAAAGGGGTTGAATCACTTACCTCGTCAGCCGGATGCTGCGAGCGAAATCTGCGATCTTCTGTCGCAGATACGGGGGCTTCGGCGCCCTTAAACAGCACCCTCCAGGCACCTTCGTATGTCGTATCGAAGAGCCCGCTTAGCGCCTGGTGCTGTTCCGGATTGAACTCCCACAGATTGAATGCCCGTTCTTGGCATGGGAGAATCCGGCGGATGAGCATGACTTGGACCACGTCGACGAGCCTGAGCTTTCCGCTCACCAGCTTCTGGATGCAGGCTCGGAGTCCCGTCAGCTCCTTCGAATTGCCCCACAACAAGCCCTTCTCTTTCCAGGAGGTGAGCTGCGTGGGGACATCAGATCTAAACTCGGGGGCCGCCGCCCATGTGGGCTTGCGCGGCTCGGTGATGTAGAACCACCCTGATTGCCACCCCTTGACGGAGTCCACGAAAGCCCCTTCGAGCCAGAGGACGTTGGGCAACTTACCCAACATGGCGCCTCCGCATTCCGCTTGCGTGCCCTTCACAACCTTCGGCTTGACGTTGAAGGTCTTGAGCCACGGGCCGAAGTGGGGCCGGATGCAGAGGAAGGCCTCGCACACGACGATGAACGCCAAGATGTTGAGGATGAAGTTCGGCGCCAAATCGTGGAAATCCAGGCCGTAATAGAACATGAGCCCCCGGACGAATGGATGGAGCGGAAAGCCTAGTCCGCGGAGGAAGTGGGGAACAAAGACGACCCTCTCGTGAGGCCCAGGGGTAGGGACGAGCTGCCCCTCGTCGGGCAGCCGATGCGCGATATCGCCGGAAAGATATCCGGCGCTGCACAGTTTGGTGATGTGCTCCTCCTTAACGGTGGAGGCCAACCATTTGCCTCCCGCTCCGGACATATTCGGAGAAGGTTAGGGCAAGATGCGCGAGCTTGGGCGTTGGAGCTTGAGTACGCGGAGATGGATAAGCAAAGGAGGAAGAAGGAGTAGGTGAGAAGGTAAATCCTTATCCCTTATATATAGGCGGACGAAAACTATGTGTCTCGCTGGCCTGATAAAACTCGCTTATCTCCCAAGCGCCACCATCAATGGCGCGGTTGGGTTACCCACGTCCGTATTGATGAGAATCCCGGAATAAGGGGAACACGATCTCTGCTTCGACAAGACGTGCCAAGGAAACTGCTTCGCTAAACGTGCTGAGGTGGTATAGTAAAAAACGATTCAAACAAAGGCTTGGTAGCGGTGTGATGTCACGCCGCATAATACGTCAGCAGATTGGACTGGTGTACATTTTATTCTCTCTACGATGGAATGTGGAATTTATTTTGCAGAGCCGGACACTATCCTGGTGTTCATGATCTTCTCTGGATTATTCAAGGGAGGAACCCGCCTTGCAATGCCGAACATTATGCGCGCCGGACTTATCGTCATTGAAGCCTGGTTCAGGGGCTACTGAGGGAGTCCTGGACTAGGGGGTGTCCGGACAGCCGGACTATCATCGTCCGTCGGACTCCAAGACTACGAAGATACAAGATTGAAGACTCCGTCCCGTGTCCGGATGGGACTTTCCTTGGCGTGGAAGGCAAGCTTGGCAATACAGATATGTAGATCTCCTACCATTGTAACCGACTCTGTGTAACCCTAGCCTCCTCCGGTGTCTATATAAACCGGAGGGCTTTAGTCCGCAGGACACAACGTACATTACAACAATCATACCATAGGCTAGCTTCTAGGGTTTAGCCTCCTTGATCTCGTGGTAGATCCACTCTTGTACTACCCATATCATCAATATTAATCAAGCAGGACGTAGGGTTTTACCTCCATCGAGAGGGCCCGAACCTGGGTAAAACATCGTGTCCCTCGTCTCCTGTTACCATCTGCCTAGACGCACAGTTCGGGACCCCCTACCCGAGATCCGCCGGTTTTGACACCGACAACGGTCTTTTGAGTTAAATCTTAGCCTCCCTAATCAGACGTACAATTGTCACAGCAACTGGAACTGGTCCAACAAATCCTGTGTCTTCAACAAGCAACTGGTTCTATCCCTTCCAACCTTACTTAAGTTTGTCTTCGTGAAGTCATTGCCTATCTATTTATCTGTTTGACTTCATTGCTTGACTACTATTGTTGATTGGCTTCATACTATCTTCCATCTTGATCCTTACTACCTAACTGCTATTAGTCCTGTACTTTCATATCATTACATACTTGACTATGGCTTGTTTAGGGTAGTTTATCTTCCGCTGCATATCAATTAGGTTGTTTCTGTTGTTTGTCTTCGAAACTTCCAAGTTTTGAAGACTTTCATAAAAATCGCCTATTCACCCCCCCTCTAGTCGATACTAGCACTTTCATGAACTATGGCATCAAGATCAAGCATATCAGAAGTGACAACAGCATAGAGTTCAAGAACACTGGTCTCAACCTTTATCTGGATACTTTGGGCATCACTCATGAGTTCTCTTCTCCGTACACACCTCAACAGAATGGCATCATGGAGCGCAAGAATAGAACCCTTATCGAGATGGCTCGAATGATGCTTGATGAGTACAAGACTCCAAGGAAGTTCTGGCCTGAGGCCATTGATACTGCATGCCACATCATCAACCGTGTTTATCTTCACAAGCTTCTGAAGAAGACATCCTATGAACTCATAACTGGTAAGAAGCCAAATGTCAGTTACTTCAGAGTATTTGGTGCTAGGTGCTGGATCAAGGATCCACATCACACTTCAAAATTTGCACCGAAAGCACATGAAGGTTTTATGCTTGGTTATGGAAAGGATTCGCACTCCTACAGAGTCTTCAACCTCTTTCACTGTAAAGTGGTTGAAACTGTGGATGTGCGGTTTGATGAGACTAACGGCTCGCAAAGAGAGCACCTACCAAAAGTGCTAGATGAAGTACCTCCTAGTGAATCAATCAAGCAAATGGGAACTGGAGAGATCATACCTTCTGAGGCTCAGACTGAAGAGGAACTTATCATTTCTGCACCTAATCAACCTAAAGACAATGCTCATCTTGAAGACAACCCTCCAAATGATGACATTGATCAGCAAGAGCAAAATCTTCATCCAGTTCATCCTCGTGTTGCAAATGAAGTACAGATTGAGAGGATAATAGATAGCATCAATGCACCTGGTCCACTCACTCGTTCAAGAGCAACACAGCTAGCAAATTTCTGTGGGCATTTTGCATTGTCTCAATCTCTGAACCCAAGAAAGTTGTTGAGCCTTCATGGAACATGAATGGATTCAAGCTATGCAAGAAGAGCTTCAATAGTTCGAGCTGAACAATGTGTGGGAATTGGTCAAGTGTCCTGATCCTCATAGGCACAATATCATTGGCACCAAATGGATATATCACAACAAGCAAGATGAGCATGGTCAAGTTGTTAGAAACGAGGCTCGTATCGTTGCTCAAGGATACACTCAAGTTGAAGGGATTGACTTTGATGAAACATTTGCTCAGGTGGCTAGGCTTGAAGCCATTCGCATACTGCTAGCCTATGCAAATCATCACAACATCCTTCTGTATCAAATGGATGTGAAGAGTGCTTTTCTCAATGGAAAGATTGAAGAAGAAGTATATGTTGCACAACCTCCTGGCTTTGAAGATCCAAAACATCATGATATGGTATACAAGCTCAACAAGGCATTGTATGGCCTCAAACAAGCCCCTCGTGCGTGGTATGACACGCTCAAAGACTTCCTGAAGAGCAAAGGCTTCAAACCCGGTTCACTGGATCCTACACTCTTCACGAAGACATATGATGGTGAACTATTTGTGTGCCAAATCTATGTGGATGACATTATCTTTGGCTGCACTGACAAGAAATACAGTGATGAGTTTGGTCACATGATGCAAGAGCAATATCAGATGTCCATGATGGGCGAGCTGAAGTTCTTCTTGGGTCTCCAAATCCGTCAGCAACGCAACGACATCTTCATATCTCAATAAAAATACCTCAAAGATTGCCTGAAGAAGTTTGGTATGCAAGACTGCAAAGGATACATGACGCCAATGCCAAGCAAAAGTCATCTGAGTCCCGACGGCAATGGTAAAGAGTTAGATCAAAAGGCATACTGCTCCATGATTGGTTCTTTACTTTACTTATGTGCATCTAGGCCAGATATAATGCTTAGTGTTTGCATGTGTGCCCGATTCCAAGCAGCACCGAAGGAATCGCATCACTTAGCTATGAAGCGAATTCATTGATATTTGGCTTACACCCCAACACTAGGATTATGGTATCCAAAGGGCTCAGAGTTTTACCTAGTTGGATTCTCATATGCTGATTATGCTGGTGACAGGGTTGATCGCAAGTCCACATCAGGCACATGTCACTTTCTGGGACGATCACTTGTCTGTTGGTCTTCAAGGAAGCAGAACTATGTATCTCTCTCCACTGCTGAATCTGAATACATTGCTGCTGGATCTTGCCGTGCTCAGCTTCTCTGGAGGAAGCAAACTCTCAAGGACTATGGTGTTCACTTGAAGCATGTGCCACTCTACTGCGACAATGAAAGCGCCATCAAGATTGCCAACAACCCAGTTCAGCACTCGAAGACAAACCACATTGAAATTTGTCGTCACTTTCTCAGAGATCATGTCATGAAGGATGATAGTGATATCATTCACGTCAACACTAAAGAGCAATTGGCAGATATATTCACAAAGCCTCGGATGAGAAAAGGTTTTGCAGGTTGCGGTGTGAGCTAAATATCTTGGAATCCTCAAATGTCCTGTGATTGGACACACATCCTAACACTTATGCATATTGATTACTTAGATGTGCAACACACAAAGTAATGTATATCTTCAATCAATGAAGACATACACTCCGAGTGTGAATACATTAATGTGGAATTCGACTTCGGAGCGCCACAATAATTGTGCGCCGTGTCTAGGTCTAATACTTCCTATACGGTGGGTAACGCCACCACCAAACTTTTGTTTGAAGTATTTCTTGGCGTTATAATTGCAAAGTCTTCACATTTGATTTGTCTTCATCTTTGATTTAAGTTCATGATTATCTTCACCTTGTTAACTTAGTCTTATACTAGGATATATACATATTTGTGTTCTATCCTCTACAACATTCACTTATAGCTATGACTTCTTGCTTGAATCTTTTGATCTAAGTGAATGTGATCGGACCCTAACCTGTTCTATGCTTCTACCTCAACTCTATCTGTCCAAATCATATGCATTCTATTGAAACCTGTCGATTGCCTTCATTGAGTCCTTGTCAGCTGAAGTCAATCTGACAAACATTTAATCTGTTTTTAATGCTGCATCCTTATTGCCTGAAAACCGGAGAAGCCGGAACGACCACCCGACAATCCAGGCGTGCGTGGGAACATGGAACAACTTCCAATGTGTTGCATGTTTGCCACGTGTTCATCAGATGTGAACCGCCAGGGGCACCTGAGTAATTGTGTTGTGTCGTCCCTTTCCTTATAAATACACATCACATCGCGGTCAAAATCCTTCTCCCACCTCGCCACCTCGCACAAACCCTAGCACCACCGCTAGCTCTCGACGACGCCGGCGATGAAGCGCTTAACTGCCGCGACCTCACCGACGCCGTCCTCACGCTGGCCGCAGACCTCGTCTTCTCTACCGCCGTCGTAGGTGTCTTCCGTTGCCAAGTTAGGGCACGGGAGATTGAACTGCTCGGCCCCCAACTCCGTTCTGTCTAGCAGTTCTTCGAGTGGTAATTAAAACTTACTTTTACTGTCTTTTTGATCTGATAGATTCATCCTTCTCTAACAAAAGTGGTTTCTATGCTTCCAAAGCTGAATCTATCCTGTTCTGCATCTCATATTATGCCTAGTCTATTCACTTATGTTTCACTACAAGTTAGATTCCTCACTTGTACCTATTCTTGGATTCGTACAAATCTAGAACCAACTCACAACAAATAAGTGAATGTCTTCGCATTATGAGGTCAATGTCTTCAAACTGATTTATCTTCAAAATCTTCTAAGAATGCATATGACCTCTTCCCCTTCCCTCGCACCTCTAATGCTGTCACAGGTACATGTCTGTGGGAGAATCCCTTGGTTCTCATAGTCTGCATTCATTTGCAAAATTCTTACAGAGTCACATAAATTCTCCTGAAGCCAATTCTTGTCTGACCAGCCATCAGAAGCCTTTGCAAGTTCTGAAGCCATTCAGTTTAAGCTTCATGGCAACTGAAAAGTTAGCTAGAAAGGGCGGCAGACAACACCATGGGAATACATCCAAAGATTTGCCACCAGATCTGCATGAAATCTACAAGACAGACCCTGAAGAAACTTATGGTGAACGCAAAACTCGAATCCAGTGGATTTGAAGATATAGGGCTGAAGAGTGGTACAGGTACAGATTTGTCACGGCCGAGTATGCTGAGAAGAATGCCATCAAGCAGCCCTGGGGAGATATATTATACAAAAATCTTCAACCCTAGTCCTTGTCTGAAGCTATTGATCAAGGCTTCTACCCGTGCATGGTTCGCAGACCACAACCAGAGAATGCTGACCCATCTTCTCTTCTATGGTGTCGCGAAGACAATCTGTTCAAGCGCAACTTCAAGTTTGCCAAAGATTTTGCTGTGAAGAACAAGAAGGCATTTGGACTTGACTTCAACTCCGGTCCGTCTGCTCCTCGGGATGATGGCACCCGTGAAGCCAATGAAAACAAAATCGCCCCCTTCTACAACCTCGAAGGCCTCATCACTCACATTATAGTTCAAGGGGCTAATGTGGATCACTCAGCTGATGACACAGATTCTGATGAAGCGCCAGCTCCTCCTAAGGCACAAAAGCAGAAGAAAACTAAGGCTTCAAAACCTTCTGTTGCACCAAAAGCTTCACGTGTGAAGCCATTGGCAACTGCTCCTCATGCACCAAGTATCAATTCTGAAGGTCTATCTCGAGTCTCCAAGAGGAAAGAGAAGCCCCAGAAGAAAATATTCAAGAGTTCTGGTCAAGCACTGACCCCAGCTGCCGTGCCGCAAAATGAGAATGAAGCTATTGATCTGTCAACTGATGATGAGTGTGGTGATGATGCCCTTGAGCAGCTGATTAAGAGCAAGCAAGAGGCGGAGATCTTCAATGATCTGCCCCTTTTCGATGTGAACATTCTGAACAATTTCATTGATGAGTGGTTTGACAACCCAAACCTCAGTTTTGATGATCTTCAGCTCCCAATTGGCATCAGCGTCGCCTTCCAAGGCGCCATTGCTCCTGATCTAGTTCTGGCTCAGAAAATTGTTGAACTGAAGAACAAAATTGACTATGAGAAAGCCCAGTTCAAGAATCACATGGCCAAGCTCAGTGTGGCTGATGTTCAAAACTTCAAGCTGATGTTGCATGACCTCAAGGAGGCATTTCGCAAGAAATGTGAAGAGGCCAAAGGTTCACGCGAGCGCATGAAAAACCTCGCTGCAATTGTGTTCAAGCTTACAATGAAGCTGAGAAGCGCAAGGCACTTGGGCGTCCTGGCATGGACCCCAAGATGGCTGCCAAGAAGAAGAAGCCTGCTGTGGCACAAGCTGAAGCATCAGGGCGGGAAGAACCTCGCATTGTCTTCCCTGCCAGCATGACAAGCTCGAAGCCTAAGGTCCCCACAACGGCTTTGGAACTGAAGAAAATAAGGGCAGCTGAAGCCGAAGCCAGAAAGCGCAAGTCCAAGAACACCATTGACGATGCTCCACCAACCAAGAAGAGAAAGACAAAGAAGAAAGACCTGGTTGCTCCCACAGAGCCCCTCGTTGTCGAGCCCATCTCGTTTGCTCGTCCTGCATCCGAACACCAAGAGCATCAGTTGATAGTTCACGAGCTTGCTTCCACAGAGGCTCCTGAAGCTAAAGAAATTCCAGCTGTTGATCCCATCACAGCTGAAGACATTGGTCCCCAAGACAATGTAGATGATGATGAAGTCCTTCCTCAGATCGAGCGCCAAATGGTATCATCGCCTGTTCTCACGAACAGCGAACTCATCAGCATTGGTCGTCCTTTGACGCCAATCACTCAGGATGCTTCATGGGCTGATCGCCCACAACAAGAAACTCAAAGTCGAAGCTCACCAAGTACTCCCCCACCTCAAGTCACCAATCCAGTACTTGACGATGACGACTATGTGGTCTAGCCAACTCCCTCCCCAAAAGCGTCGCCCGCATTTCACAGGCTTCGCAAAGGACCAAGGCCACAAGTTGCTCCATCGAGCGTTCCAGAAGGTGATGTGCAAGATAACTCAATTACATGACAAGTGTTTCCTGAAGCCACTCCCACTGTGAATGTCTCTGAATATGAAGCCAAAGCTGCTGAAGATACACCGGCTGCATCAGCCGCAGAACAACAAGAAACCCGTGAAGAAGAAGAAGAACATGTTGCCACACCCCCTACCAACCAAGAAGATGTTCTCGAGGAGAATGTGTCGAACCCTCCAACTACTCAAGTGGAGGTTGAAAATACTGAGGTGGCCACCAACAACACTACTGAAGCCAATGACATCATTATGGCTGAAGCTAATGTGGTGCCTACAGTGAACGTGGTGCCTGAAGCCAATGATGCACCTGCCACCAATGTGCAGCCTGAAGCCCTTGTCAATGCCACTGCTCCTATACCGCCTCCAAGTCCACACACCATTGAGCAAGCATTTTATCAAGGCGAGTTTGTCACTGTAAGATGGCCCATTCTGGTTCCTCTGCCTGCTCCCGGACCTTAGTTTGATTATCATGTGGAGCACAGGCCTCAGGTTCAGAAGCCAAAACCAAGGCTGCCAAGGTTCCCAGGTACTGCATCTGCGCCAGGATCATTCAACGCTAATGGCTTCATAGCACACAACACCTTCTTTGACAGCGCCAAGAACCCATATTCCAAGCCAAGAATATCATCTGATCGATTTTGGAGTTATCCAAAGTGCAGTTACTATTCATGCATACTATACAATCAGGGGCGCATCTTTCCCCATATGCGTCTAGACTGCGAAGCCATTGTGGGCCTGCCTTGCTTAGAAGAAGCCCTCGACTATTTCAGAGATGCAGGTCTTTTCCAGTTTGTGAATGATAAAGAAAATTGGAATGAAGAACTTCTGCTGCAATTCTATGCAACTCTTCACATTCACCGCTACAACAGGGATCCAAAGACATGGGTCCTTGAGTGGATGACAGGCAATGTACATCATGAAGCCAAAGCTCTTGACATCATTGAGCTTACTAGCCTGCCCACTCCAGGTGAACTTTACGAGCCTGGTTGTCAGCTTCACCGCAATGCTTTGGAGAGCATCTTTTAGAAGCCTGAGCCTAATATGAGCCAAATGCTGAGCATGATGAAGCCACTGCCACAAGACGCTGAATATCCAAAGGAATTCTTTGTTGAAGACCTAGAATATCTGCCCCACACAATCTATCATATTATAAGGCGAACTCTATGGCCTGTCAAAGGACATTCTTCTTTAGCAAAGATTGAAGGCTCAATGAAGACATTGGTTTTCTATATCCTCAATGGCATCAGCTTCAATGCTCAAGACTTCTTCATCAGGCAATTGGCTGCATCTGGCTCTGATTTATTTGGTCTGAAGTTTTATGCTCCATGGGTTATGCGCCTCATCAAGCTTCATTCTGCTGTCAACTATCAGCCGTTTGCGCGCAACCGATGCATCTGATATTCTTGCCAGAGGTTGATATGTCTGTCGAAGACATATACCCAGAGCCTGCCAAGGAGCCAATTTATCTTCACAACACCGATCACCAAAGCTTCACTCAGCCCATTGAAGGAGTTCTTGCTACAACTCATGTTTATCCTCTGGCTGGACATACACGTGCACCTCATCGTGCCTATACTGAAGCCACTGAAAGCACAATTGCTCAAAGGCCTCGGAAGAGATATCGTGTTCTCAATGACCGAGAGCTTCTCGTCGCCCTGCATCAAAAACATGATAAGCACCATAACTGGCTAAATCGTTAGATGCAAAGCCTCTTGGTGGATGTTAATCGCATTCAAAATCTTGCCACCAAGAATGCGTTTGTCACTCATGAAACATGTCGGAGGTCATGGAAGAGTCTGACATTGCTCAGTGCTGAAGCTGATCTTCAAAACGATGGCTTCACAGAGAGATTCAAATTTGATACCACTCCTCCCAGGAACGTTGTCTTGTGTCAGACTCCATCACTCGAAGATTCTGAGTACTCCTCCGCGCCAACTGTTAATGCCAGGGTCATTGATGACGATGATGATGCTACTTCACCACCTCCAACTTCGGCACGTATCGACACTGCACCAAGTTTGTCTGCACCACCGAACCTCAACGTCGACCCTGCTGCTTCACCTACTCCTCATGGAAACGAGTAGAGGCTCTATGTCTTCAAGCCTTTTTGGTCCTTACTGACAAAAGGGGGAGAATCATATGAGTTGATAGTATTCAAGCGGGTCCCACTACAAAAAATACACTTTCGTGATGATATGTGTTTGTCATAGTAGGTCGCGTTTTTTGTCATGCATGTACATCCATGATGATTTTATGATAGAATCAAGAAAGTCATACCTATGTTGTCGTAGAAGTGTTCCATGACATTACCAAAATTATCATCACAGAAGTGTCCACTTCCATGACGATAAATCGCGTGTCACAGAAGTGCTTTCGTCAAGGGTGACCGACACGTGGCATCCACCGTAACGGAACACCGTTAAGCTATCAGGTCCCGTTTCCCGTTAACAGCCCGGACCAATGGGGATTTTCCACGTGTAAAATCATCATTGGCTGGAGGAGACACGTGTCATCTCCCCATTGGCACATGTGTCACTCATCCAATGGCCGAGATGCGCTTATGAAATGTTGACACATGGACCGGCCCAAAAGTGGCCCATAAAGTTTAAATGGGCCGGCCCAACTAAAGGGCCACAAGATTTTGCGGTCCATAATGGGCCAGCCCAGCAAAAGGCCCACGAGATTTTGCGGGCCATAATGGGGCGGCCCAGCTAAAGGCCCACAAGTTTTTGCGGGCCATAATGGGCCGGCCCAGCTAAAGGCCCATGAGATTTTGCGGGCCATAATGGGCCGGCCCAGCGAAATGCCCCAAGACTTTGTGGACCATAATGGGCCGACCCAACTAAAGGCCCATGAGATTCAGCCGCCCATAATGGGCCGGCCCAGCTGAAGGCCCAAAAGATTTTGATGACACTAGTAGGCTGGCCCATTAACAGTCTGCCATGTTTTGGGCCAAATGCCGGCCCATATTTGATCCGGTCCATTAACAGCATGTCATGTTCTGAGCCTAATAAAGGCCCATATGAGATCCGGCCCGTTAAAAGCCTCCCACGTTCTGGGCCAAATTACGGCCCAGATCAGGTCCGGCCCTTTGAGAGGCTTTGGGCTAAATTATGGCCCATATCAGATTCGACCCGTCAACTGGACGCTATGCTTTTGGGCCCACTTGATAAAGGGCCATTTAGTAATTCGGCCTAATATTAGTTTCGGCCTGTTATAGGCCCATTTAACATTTCGTCCCTATATATATTTCGGCCTGTTAAAAGCCCGTCATATAGTTGGGCCTAACTACGGCCCTGTTTGCATCCGGCCTACTCACAGCCAATAATCTGATTGGGCCAAACAAGGACCGAGACAATTTTGGCCTGTTATAAGCCCATGATTTGATTGGCACAATCATGGGCCGGGGTCTATTTCGGCCTGTTGTCGGCCTGTGAGCTATTCGGCACGTTTCAGGCCCAACCTACTTTTCGGCCTCCTAAAAGCCCATTGAGTTTTCCTGGGAAAATAGGGTCGGCGGTTTACTCAGCCTATTAAAGGCCCGAATCTACTAGTGGGACAGTTTACATTTAGGCCTGTTAACGGACCAAGATGACGGGGTCCATGATGCGGATCATACATAGTGATTTGCATGACGGCCCGATTATGTAATGTAATTTTATGGTTTGGCCGGTTTACTTCAAAGACATGATATATATACAGTAAAATAACTGCAGCATCGTGAATAAGAAAAAAACCTAGACTATACAATAAAGAAATTACGGCATATTACATCCACTGGGCATCAAAGTTCGCCACTATGATAATAAAGCAGAAGCAGACAACAGATTACATACACTGGGCATCAAAGATCGCCACCAGTGCAATTAAACATGCCGACAAAATAATATACAAAACCGACAGCACTTCAATAGAGTTCAAGAAAGGTTAGCCCTGCTCGGAAGCTGCAGCGCAAGCAACTGAGCAAGCTGATGAGACTGCACTTGTTTGACACTTATATCCTCCTCACTCTGAAAGATAAACGAGCAGACAGATGACATGTTTTGCACATATAAGTATCAGTGCTAACAATTCATCACATTTCTTACTGACGAATAAAGTGACACAGTTTAAAATAGCATTAACACAATATGGTATTGTTCAGCTCAAGACATGGCAGGAAATGACATTGTGAAGGAGTTGGCAGCTTCACGACACCACTAGATTATAGATCAAGAACTCATAAGTATCAATGGTAAGTGTGCTATCAATTTACCCATTTCAGATTAGAAAAATAAGATCACTTGCTCTGTATAGTTTAATTTACATGGCATGAAGAAGGAACTTGGTTGTACAACTGAAAACTTAAATTGAGAAGGACAAACTTTTGTTTATGAACTACATAATAAACTTTAAACATGCAATTTGATGCAAACACCAAAAATAAACAGTTGTTGCAGTCATGCCTAACAAAATATACACAACAAAGTTTGAAGGCTTGAGAAGGACAAACTTACATTATTGGTGAAGGTAGGCTCTATAAAGCCCTTATCCATTCTGATGGGGGGGGGGGCAATTCAAGAAGTTTACCACAGAATCTTCTTCATAAGCATTTCTTTTATTCTACATTTTGTTAAGAGTAAATATAGATGTGACAATATAAGAAAAAAATGGAGAATATTTAAGATAAGATGAAGAGTGATGCTACATAACCAAGTAGCTATAAATGTAAGTACAACAATACAGGCAAAAGGTACAACCAAGAGCAATGCAGAGCAGAACTTCTTCAGTACCATCGGTGTTATCCAACCTTATGGTAAGAGTAAATATAGATCTGATGTGTAAAAAATGGAGGGCAAAGGAAAATAAGCTGCAGAGTGATGGTACATGAACAACTACATGTCAATATAAGTACACTGATAAAGGACAAAAGTACTTACAAGAACAATGCAGAGCTAAAAAATTTCATTGGCATTGGATATATTCTACACTAATGTAACCATTCATACAGATTAGATAATTTGGAGCGAACAATTGATAAGAAAGCTATCATGCATACTGCTGTCACATAATGAACCAGGTATATATGCAAGTATAGTGATACATGACAATAGGTACTAACAAGAGCAAAGCAGCGGGCAGCATATTTGCGATATCTTGTCGTTCTTTTCAAACCGGAATTATTTTTCGAGCAGATTTCCTGCAAAAAAGATCCGTAAGGCACATGCGGAAAAGAAGAAGTTCAAATTGTCATGCGATATCATAGACAGTACCTCATCCTCGGAACGAGACCAGTGCATAACAAGGTTTTCCATTCAATGTCTTCTAAATTTAGCACAGGAGACTTCACCGGAAATTTGTTTATAGATTTGCCATCAAAGTGTGATTTCCTCAGGTAGCACCGATACTGCTGCAATGCTTCCTTGAAAAGCGCAAGCAAGCTTTGCTCGTCATGACCATCCATATTGACCCTCGCCTACTTACAACAATGCAATGTAAATCATTGATGTGTTCAATCAGCAGAAAACAGGAAAATAATCACCATGAATAATAGCACTTACACGTAAGTGGGACAGGAAGATGTGAAAATGGTGTTTGTCTTCACTATAATCTTCCCATGATGGGAATATATGCATGTAGTCCCTAACAACATTGAAAGCATTGTCTTTTAAACTGGGAATAACTGGAATGGGGTTCCAATCTGCAGGAATTGGTTGTCTCTGCAGTTGGGATAGGTCTTTGGCCGGTGGACTTCCTGTACTTTTTGCTGGAGTGGGATTTTTCTGTGGTACGTGATGTCTACTACACAACCTTCTTCTTGTAGGCGTTGTTGGGCCTGCAAGTGCACAGGTTTGTAGGATAGTAGCAAATTTCCCTCAAGTGGATGACCTAAGGTTTATCAATCCGTGGGAGGCGTAGGATGAAGATGGTCTCTCTCAAACAACCCTGCAACCAAATAACAAAGAGTCTCTTGTGTCCCCAACACACCCAGTACAATGGTAAATTGTATAGGTGCACTAGTTCGGTGAAGAGATGGTGATACAAGTGCAATATGGATAGTAGATAAAGGTTTTTGTAATCTGAAATAATAAAAACAGCAAGGTAACTAATGATAAAAATGAGCGTAAACGGTATTGCAATGATAGGAAACAAGGCCTAGGGTTCATACTTTCACTAGTGCAAGTTCTCTCAACAATAATAACATAGATAGATCATATAACAAGCCCTAAACATGCAACAAAGAGTCACACCAAAGCCACTAATAGCGGAGAACAAACGTTGAGATTATGGTAGGGTACGAAACCACCTCAAAGTTATTCTTTCGGATCGATCTATAAAAGAGTTCGTACTAGAATAACACCTTAAGACACAAATCAACCAAAACCCTAATGTCACCTAGATACTCCATTGTCACCTCAAGTATCCGTGGGCATGATTATACAATATGCATCACACAATCTCAAATTCATCCAACCAACACAAAGTACTTCAAAGAGTGCTCCAAAGTTTCTACCGGAGAGTCAAGAAAACGTGTGCCAACCCCTATGCATAGGTTCATGGGCGGAACCCGCAAGTTGGTCACCAAAACATACATCAAGTGGCACGTGATATCCCATTGTCACCACAGATAAACACGGCAAGACATACATCAAGTGTTCTCAAATAAAGACTCAATCCAATAAGATAACTTCAAGAGGGAAACTCAATTCATCACAAGAGAGTAGCGCGGGGGGGGGGGGGGGTGGACATCATAAGATCCAACTATAATAGCAAAGCTCGCGATACATCAAGATCGTGCCATAGAGAGAACATGAGAGAGAGAGATCAAACACATAGCTACCGGTACATACCCTCAGCCTTGAGGGTGAACTATTCCTTCCTCGTCATGGAGAGTGTCGGGATGATGAAGATGGCCACCGGTGATGGATTCCCCCTCCGGCAGGGTGCCGGAACAGACTCCCGAGAGGTTTTTGGTGGCTACAGAGGCTTGCGGCGGCGGAACTCCCGATCTATCTTGATATTCGATGGTTTTAGGGTATGTAGGGTTATATAGGCGAAAGAAGTCGGTCGGGGGGTGCTCGAGGGGTCCACGAGACGGGGGGCGCGCCCTGTAGGGGGGTCCCTATCTCCTGGGCTCCTCGAGTATCTTCTGACTTGACCTCCAAGTCTCCAGGATGATAATCTTCCAAAAAATCACGTTGCCGAAGGTTTCATTCCGTTTGGACTCTGTTTGATATTCCTTTCCTTCGAAATACCAAAACAGGCAATAAAACAACAATATGGGCTGGGCCTCCGGTTAATAGGTTAGTCCCAAAAGTAATATAAAAGTGTATAATAAAGCCCGTAATCATTCAAAACACATAGTAATATAGCATGAATGCTTCATAAATTATAGATACGTTGGAGACGTATCAGCATCCCCAAGCTTAATTCCTACTCGTCCTCGAGTAGGTAAATGATAAAAGAAATAATTTATGAAGTGTGAATGCAAAGAAGGTGCACAAGTTTGATCAATGATAATTTCAATCACCTTTTCTAGCATGATAACATGTCATAACAGTAGTTCATCTCATAAAACTTCTCACGATAAAGTAACAAGCAATTCACATGTCAAAGCATAGACCATAAACTTTCTTGAAAACTAGCAAACTTCATTCTCAGTCATCAAACAATTGCAATTCATCTTATTTTCAGGAATAGCAAACTCCACATACTCAACTATCATATAGTCTTCTACAATTGCTAACACTCACTCAATACTAATGGTTATGGAGTTTCAGTCGGACACTGAGAAAGATAGGGGCTTATAGTGTTGCCTCCCAACGTAATCACCTTTGGGTGATGTCAACAATAATAGTTCATGCTAACTTACATCCAATTGGATATATATATCAGGATCACCCCAACACAAAGTGCTTGCCAAATGATAAAATGAAAAAGGGAAAGGTGAATATCACCTTGACTCTTGCATAAAGGTAAAAGACATAAAGTAAAAGATAGGCCCTTCGCAGAGGGAAGCAGAGGTTGTCATGTGATTTTAGGGTTGGATGCACAAAATCTTAATGTGAATGAACGTCATTTTATATTGCCACTTGTATATGGACCCTTATTATGCAGTCCGTCGCTTTTATTGCTTCCATAACAAGAGATCGTATAAAGCTATTTTCTTCACACCAAAATATCATACATATTTAGAGAGCAATTTTTATTGCTTGCACCGATGACAACTTACTTGAAGGATCTTACTCAATCCATAGGTAGGTATGGTGGACTCTCATGGCAAAACTTGGTTTAAGGATATTTGGAAGCACAAGTAGTATCTCTACTTGGTGCAAGGAATTTTGGCTAGCATGAGGGGTAAAGGCAAGCACAACATGTTTGAATGATCCATGACAATATACTTTAACTGAGATGTCGGAAATCATAACCCATTACATTGTCTTCCTTGTCCAACATCAACTCTTTAGCATGTCATACTTAATGAGTGCTCCCAATTATAAAAGATCTCTACGATAGTATATTTATATATGAAATCTATCTTCCTTCAATATTCTTTCATGAATTGTTCAAATAACCAATACAATGCTTGCTAACCTTCAATAAATTTACAACCTATACTTCTTAGATGTGAAGTCATTACTCCCCATGGGATAAGCAAATGAGACATATATAATTTCAGATTTATGACAATCAACTCATTCAACAATTTACTCATAGGATATAAGTGAAGCACACGAGTAAATGAAAAACTACTCCAAAAAGATATAAGTGAAGAACAATGAGTAGCTAAATAATTATGCAACTATGTGAAGACTCTCTCTCATTAAAGAATTTCAGATCTTGGTATTGTATTCAAACAGCAAGCAAAACAAAATAAAATTACATTGCAAGGATATCACAACTCATGTGAAGAAGCAAAAACTTAGGCTCAACCGATACTAACCGATAGTTGTTGAAGAAGAAAGGTGGGATGCCTACCGGGGCATCCCCAAGCTTAGATGCTTGAGACTTCTTGAAATATTATCTTGGGGTGCCTTGGGCATCCCCAAGCTTGAACTTTTGTGTCTCCTTAACTCCTCTCATATCGTGGTTTCTCTTTTTATCAAAAAGCTTCATCCACACCAAACTCAACAAGAACTCGTGAGATAGGTTAGTATAAACCAATGCAAAACCTTATCATTCTCTACTGTAAAAAATCACTATTATTATTCAACATTTCATACTAAATTCCTCTGCATATTTAACACTCCTATCCTCAAATAGAATCATTAAACAAGCAAACATATGCAAACAATGCAACCATAACAGCAATCTGCCAAAACAGTATAGTCTGTAAAGAATGCAAGATTCATCATACTTCTATAACTCTAAAACTTATGGGAAAAATACTAAGCTGTAGAATATTTATCATATCTCATTATGCAAAAGGTTTCAACATTATATCATGCTCTGACTTTTCTAGGGAATTTTTGCAACAGCGGTAAACTTTCTGTTTTCAAACAGCAACATGTATACTAGCAAAATAAGCATGGTAAAGGCTATCCTTGACATTTTTATTGAAAATAAAGATGCAAAACATTATTCTAAATAACAGCAAGAAAATACTAACAAAATAAAATGACGCTCCAAGCAAAACACATATCATGTGGTGAATAAAAATATAGCTCCAAGTAAAGTTACCGATGAACGAAGAGGAAAGAGGGGATGCCTTCCGGGGCATCCCCAAGCTTAGGCTCTTGGTTGTCCTTGAATATTACCTTGGGGTGCCTTGGGAATCCCCAAGCTTAGGCTCTTGCCACTCCTTATTCCATAGTCCATCGAATCTTTACCCAAAACTTGAAAACTTCACAACACAAAACTCAACAGAAAACTTGTAAGCTCCGTTAGTATAAGTAAATAAAACCACCACTTAGGTACTGTAATGAACTCATTCTAAATTCATATTGGTGTAATATCTACTGTACTCCAACTTATCTATGGTTCATACCACTTAATACTAGCCATAGATTCATCAAAATAAGCAAACAACACATAGAAAATAGAATCTGTCAAAAACAGAACAGTCTGCAGTAATCTGTATCAAACGTATACTTCTGGAACTCCAAAAATCCTACCAAATTAGGAAGTCCTAAGAAATTTGTGTACCAATCCAGAGAAAAAATAATCAGATCATAATCACTTTTCTGTGAATTAACAAAACGAATTTACTGGGTGCAAAAGTTTCTGATTTTCAGCAGGATCAACACAACTATCACCGTAAGCTATCCTAAAGGTCTTACTTGGCACTTTATTGAAACAAAAGCTATACAACATGATTATTACAGTAACATAATCATGTGGACAAACAAAAACAATAAGGATAAGTATTGGGTTGTCTCCCAACAAGCGCTTTTCTTTAATGCCTTTCTAGCTAGGCATGATGATGACAATGATGCTCACATAAAAGATAACAATTGAAACAAAACGGAAGCATCATGAAGCATATGACTAGAACATTTAAGCCTAACCCACTTCCTATGCATAGGGATTTTGTGAGCAAACAACTTATGGGAACAATAATCAACTAGCATAGGAAGGTAAAACAAGCATAGCTTCAAGATTTTCAACACATAGAGAGAAAACTTGACATTATTGCAATTCCTACAAGCATATATTCCTCCCTCATAATAATTTTCAGTAGCATCATGAATGAATTCAACAATATAACCAGCACCTAAAACATTCCTTTCATGATCTACAAGCATAGAATTTGTACTACTCTCCACATAAGCAAAATTCTTCTCATTCGGAATGGTGGGAGTATCATAAGAGACATGAACACTAAAAATTGTTTCCACATTAAAAGAGTAATGTTCAGAAAAAGGGTAATCATAATCATGACAAGATTTTTAAATATAATCATCACTACTTTTTATAGCATAAGTTTCATCACAATAATCATCATAAGTAGCAACTTCGTTCTCATCATAATCGATTAAAACCTCTCCCAAGATAGTGGAATCACTAAATAAAGTTGACACTCTTCCAAATCACAATAAAATTCAACATCCTCCAAAATAGTGGTATCACTACTTCCTAAAGTTGACACTCTTCCAAACCCACTTTCATCAATATAATCATCATAGGTAAGAGGCATGCTATCATCATAACAAGTTTGCATATCAAAACTTGGGATGCTAAAAATATCATCTTCATTAAACATAGCATCCCCAAGCTTGGGACAAACATTAATTTCAGCAAATATATTCTCAAATATTTCATCCTCATCAAACATATCTTCCCCAAGCTTGGGCCCTTTCATATCATAAGCATAATCACTCTCATCATTAAAAATATGGATAGAACCAATAGTATAGCAATTATCATCATCACAATGAGTAGTAGGAGCAACATCATTTGGGAGGGATACCTTTCTACCTTTGTTGCTCCTTCTTTTCTTTTTCTTCTTCACATTATGTGTGGGTTCAACCTTCGTCTTCGAGCTCCTTATTGACGAGATTGGTTGAATAGAAAGCTCCTCCTCGTTACCTGATTCATCATAAGAAATAATAGGAGGAGATTGGGAGGTCTCTTACCTTTCATTAGTATTCTCATCGTCTTCTTTTTTCTTTCTTTTCTTTAGGTAATTGGCAATATAAGGATTTTCAATGCAATTCACTGCACAAAACATATAAATATCCTCTAGATCAAAATCAAGAAATCTATCAAGATTAAATTTTGGAATACCCTCAGTTATGCGTTTCATTTCTTCATACCCCAAAAGAAGACTAAGCTCTTTATGATGCCCAAGGGTAAGTTATCACAATTTTTGGACACGATTCGATCATGAAAAAATTTGCATTGGAGATTTAAATGACCACGTTCGTTGCAAAGTTCACAAGGGGCACGAAAAATATTGAATCTTTCAGCACAATCATCAAGACTTTCTTGCAAACCTTTAGTTTTTAAATACTTATGCCTCTTGCAATATCTATTTTCTCTATTTGGTGTGTCCATGCAAACCCATTCTACTCCACAAAAATCAACATTCTTATAAGAGACATTTTCATCATAACTAGTGCAATCATCATTAGTACTATGGATATTCAAAGAGTTCATACTAACAACATTGCAATCATGCTCATCATTCAAAGATTTAGTACCAAGCATTTTAATGCATTCTTCTTCTAGCACTTGAGCACAATTTTCCTTTCCATCATACTCACGAAAGATATTAAAAAGATGAAGCGTATGAGACAAACTCAATTCCATTTTTTTAGTTTTCTTTTAAAAATTAAACTTGTGATAAAACAAGAAACAGAAAGATTCGATTGCAAGATCTAAAGATATACCTTCAAGCACTCATCTCCTCGGCAACGGCGCCAGAAAATAGCTTGATGTCTACTACACAACCTTCTTCTTGTAGACGTTGTTGGGCCTGCAAGTGCACAGGTTTGTAGGACAGTAGCAAATTTCCCTCAAGTGGATGACCTAAGGTTTATCAATCCGTGGGAGGCGTAGGATGAAGATGGTCTCTCTCAAACAACCCTACAACCAAATAACAAAGAGTCTCTTGTGTCCCCAACACACCCAATACAATGGTAAATTGTATAGGTGCACTAGTTCGGCAAAGAGATGGTGATACAAGTGCAATATAGATAGTAGATATAGGTATTTGTAATCTGAAAATATAAAAAACAGCAAGGTAACTAATGATAAAAGTGAGCGTAAATGGTATTGCAATGGTAGGAAACAAGGCATAGGCTTCATACTTTCACTAGTGCAAGTTCTCTCAACAATAATAACATAGATAGATCATATAACAATCCCTCAACATGCAACAAAGAGTCCCTCCAAAGCCACTAATAGCGGAGAACAAACGAAGAGATTATGGTAGGGTACGAAACCACCTCAAAGTTATTCTTTCGGATCGATCTATTCAAGAGTTCATACTAGAATAACACCTTAAGACACAAATCAACCAAAACCCTAATGTCACATAGATACTCCATTGTTACCTCAAGTATCCGTGGGCATGATTATACGATATGCATCACACAATCTCAGATTCATCCAACCAACACAAAGTACTTCAAAGAGTGCCCCTAAGCTTCTACCGGAGAGTCAAGACGAAAACATGTGCCAACCCCTATGCATAGGTTCATGGACGGAACCCGCAAGTTGGTCACCAAAACATACATCAAGTGGCACGTGAAATCCTATTGTCACCATAGATAAACACGGCAAGACATACATCAAGTGTTCTCAAATCATTAAAGACTCAATCCAATAAGATAACTTCAAAGGGAAAACTCAATTCATCAGAAGGGAGTAGAGGGGGAGAAACATCATAAGATCCAACTATAATAGCAAAGCTCGCGATACATCAAAATTGTGCAAAAGAGAGAACACGAGAGAGAGAGAGAGATCAAACACATAGCTATTGGTACATACCCTCAGCCCTGAGGGTGAACTACTCCCTCCTCGTCATGGATAGCGCCGGGATGATGAAGATGGCCACCAGTGAGGGATCCCCCCCTCCGGCAGGGTGCCAGAACGGGCTCCTGAGAGGTTTTTGGTGGCTACAGAGGCTTGTGGCAGCGGAACTCCCGATCTATCTTCTCTTTCGATGTTTTTAGGGTAAGTAGGCTTATATTGGCGAAAGAAGTCAGTCGGGGGAGCCTTGAGGGGCCCATGATGACCCACAAGTGTAGGGGATCTATCTAGTCCTTTCGATAAGTAAGAGTGTCGAACCCAACGAGGAGCAGAAGGAAATGATAAGCGGTTTTCAGTAAGGTTTTCTCTGCAAGCACTGAAATTGTAGGTAATAGATAGTTTTGTAATAAGATAAATGGTAACGAGAAAAAACTAAATAAAGTAAATAAAGTGCAGCAAGGTGGCCCAATCCTTTATGTAGCAAAGGATAAGCCTGGACAAATTCTAATAATGAAGAAGGAGCTCCCGAGGACACATTGGGAATTATCATCAAGCTAGTTTTCATCACGTTCATAAGATTCGCGTTCGGTACTTTGATAATTTGATATGTGGGTGGACCGGTACTTGGGTACTTCCCTAACTTGGACAAGCATCCCACTTATGATTAACCCCTATTGCAAGCATCTGCAACTACAAAAAGGAGTATTAAGGTAAACCTAACCACATCATTAAACATATGGGTCCATATCAACCCCTAACAAAGCAACACATAAACTAGGGTTTAAGCTTCTGTCACTCTAGCAACCCATCATCTACTTATTACTTCCCCATGCCTTCCTCTAGGCCCAAATAATGGTGAAGTGTCATGTAGTCGACCTTCACATAACACCACTAGAGGAAAAGACAACATACATCTCATCAAAATATCGAACGAATACCAAATTCACATGACTACTAATACGAGACTTCACCCATGTCCTCAGGAACAAATGTAACTACTCACAAAGCATATTCATGTTCATAATCAGAGGAGTAATAATATGCATAAAGGATCTGAACATATGATCTTCCACCAAGTAAACCAATTAGCATAAACTACAAGGAGTAATCAACACTACTAGCAACCCACAGGTACCAATTTGTGGTTTTGATACAAGATTGGATACAAGAGATGAACTAGGGTTTTGAGAGGAGATGGTGCTGGTGAAGATGTTGATGGAGATTGACCCCCTCCCGATGAGAGGATCGTTGGTGATGACGTTGGTGATGATTTCCCCCTCCCGGAGGGAAGTGTCCCCGGCAGAACAACTCCGCCAGAGCCCTAGATCGATTCCGCCAAGGTTCCGCCTCGTGGCGGCGGAGTTTCGTCCCGTAAGCTTGCCCACGATTTTTTCCAGGGGAAAAGTGATGATATAGCAGAAGATGGACGCCGGAGGCCCACCAGGGGGTCCAGGAGATAGGGGGCCGCGCCCTATAGGGGGGGGCGTGCCCCCTGTCTTCTGGACAGGGTATGGGCCCCCTGGCCTATTTCTTTCGCTCATAAATTCTTAATGAATCCAAAAAGTTGTTTCATGGAGTTTCAGGCCTTTTGGAGTTGTGCAGAATAGGTTTCCAACGTTTGCTCCTCTTCCAGTCAGAATTCCAGCTGCCGACATTCCCCCTCTTCATGGTAAACCTTGTAAAATAAGAGAGAATAGGCATAAGTATTGAGATATAATGTGTAATAACAGCCCATAATGCAATAAATATTGATATAAAAGCATGATGCAAAATGGACGTATCAACTCCCCCAAGCTTAGACCTCGCTTGTCCTCAAGCGGAAGCTGAAATCGAAAATTATGTCCACATGTTTAGAGATAGAGGTGTCGATAAAAATAAAATACGGACATGAGGGCATCATGATCATTCTAATAACATCAACATAAATATATTTTGTCATATGATTTCCTATGCTCAAGTAATAAGTAATTCACAATGTCAAGTATGGTTCAAAAACTTCATTGGGAACTAACAAACTATAATCTCAGTCATTGAAGCAATTGCAATTTATCGTAACATCAGAAAGAGTCAATAATAGAACTTATCATCAAGCTCATATACTCAACTATCTCGTAGTCTCCTATAATTGTTAACACTCACGCAATCAACTTATGGGAACAATAATCAACTATCATAGGAAGGTAAAACAAGCATAGCTTCAAGATTTTCAACACATAGAGAGGAAACTTGACATTATTACAATTCCTACAAGCATATATTCCTCCCTCATAATAATTTTCAGTAGCATCATGAATGAATTCAACAATATAACCAGCACCTAAAACATTCCTTTCATGATCTACAAGCATAGAATTTGTACTACTCTCCACATAAGCAAAATTCTTCTCATTCGGAATGGTGGGAGTATCATAAGAGACTTGAACACTAAAAATTGTTTCCACATTAAAAGAGTAATGTTCAGAAAAAGGGTAATCATAATCATGAAAAGATTTGTAAACATAATCCTCACTACTTTTTATAGCATAAGTTTCATCACAATAATCATCATAAGTAGCAACTTTGTTCTCATCATAATCGATTGAAACCTCTCCCAAGATAGTGGAATTACTAAGTAAAGTTGACACTCTTCCAAATCCACTTTCGTATTCATCACAATAAAATTCAACATCCTCCAAAATAGTGGGATCACTACTTGAAAGTGCATTATATCGACTAGAGGGGGGGTGAATAGGCGATTTTTATGAACTCTTCACTGAGGAATTTGCTGGTGAGGAAATTCCTTAGCGAAGAACTACTTGCAGCGGAATGAGTACTCAGAAGTAAACATAATAGGATACAAACATAGTCATCATGATGAAATGAAGACTAGCACAGAGTACAGAAAGCGTAAACACAGGATAACAAGATGAAGACAGACAGACTGAAGAAATTGAACTGAGGATTTTGTGAAAGTCTTCAGTCAAAGTCTTCAAGCACAGATATGAACAACATACAACACAGTAATGAGGAAATGAAAGAGTTGAGGAAATAGAACTAGTTAGTTGGTGAAGACAATGATTTGGTAAACCAGTTCCAACTGCTGTCTCAGTTGTACGTCTGGTTGGAGCGGCTGAGTATTTAAACTCGAGGACACACAGTCCCGGACACCCAGTCTCTGAGCCGCAACTCAGGACACCCAGTCCTCACCGTATTCTCCTTGAACTAAGACCACGCAGGCCTCGTCCAATCACTCGTGGTAAGTCTTCAGGTGACTTCCAAACCTTCACAGACTTGGTCACTCGGTGATCCACAATTCCTCTTGGATGCTCTAGACCTTGACGCCTAACCGTCTGGAAGAAGCACAGTCTTCAAAGGTAACAAGCGTCGGATCCACGCAGGATCAATTTCTTCAGTGATGCTCAATCACTTTGGGTTTGTGGGGGTTTGGTTTTGGGATTTTCCTCACTTGATGATTTTCGCTCAAAGTCCTCGGAGGATGGGTTGCTCTCAAATGACAAGTGTCAAGTTCTCTCGGAGCAGCCAACCAACTAGTGGTTGTAGGGGGTGGCTATTTATAGCCTAGGGAGCAGCCTGACATGATAAGACATAAATGCCCTTCAATGATATGACCGTTAGGTAGATAAGATATTTTAGACAGCCGGCGCGCAGCACAGCAACGGTCGGAAATTTGACTCTCAAATTCCTCAGGGCTATCATGTTCCTCACTGTGTAGGCAATTTGCACTGGCGAATTCCTAACTCCTCAGTCAGAGCAAAGTCCTCAGTGACCAGAAGAACTGCGTCTCTGTCACTGAAGAAATTGACTGAACTGTATGAGATTTCCAATGGCTTCACTCGAAGGGATTGGTAGGTGTAGGATTTTGAGTTGAGCATCACATGGAAATTTTTCCTTAGTATTTCCTCGACCCCCTTTAACAGTACGGTGTTTCCTATGACTCAAAGAAAGAGAAAATGAAACTACGAAAACAAAAGTCTTCACGCTCCATATTCCTCGAATGAATACCAAGTCTTCAAGGTCACACCAATTTCTTCACTTTCAAAGTCTTCAGAAAGTCTTCAGAATATCAAAGTCTTCAGTTGAAGAACTTCATTTTTAGGGGTCGACTTTCTCTGTAAATATCAAACTCCTCATAGACTTATAGACCTGTGTACACTCACAAACGCATCAGTCACTTAACCTATAAGTCTTCAATACACCAAAATCACTAAGGGGCACTAGATGCACTTACAATCTCCCCCTTTTTGGTGATTGATGACAACATAGGTTAAGTTTTCAACGGGGATAAACATATGAAGTGTAAATACTGATATTGAGGAATTTGATTGCAATATATAGAAGAACTCCCCCTGAATGTGTGCATAGTGAGGAATTTGCTTTTGAGGCAATGCACATTTGAAGAATTGAATCATGGAGATCTCCCCCTATATCTTGTAATTCATACACGCATTTGATATATAATATGAAGAATTTGAAATGCATGATGAAATATGGTGCCTGATGAGATTCAGCATGCATGCAATAATATTAACAAGGAATAAGCATGCAAAATAACACATCAAAAGTATCAGAGCACAGTGCATCAAAGTCAGAGCACAATGCACCGTTCAAAAGTATTAGGGCACCATCGGATTTAAGATTACAACTCGATCCAATAAAAGTTTCGGAAGAACGAGAGTTGTAACTTAACAAAACGCCCATAATATAAATCCGCTTGAAGACTAACTCAGATTTCTCCCCCTTTGTCATCAAATGACCAAAAGGATCGAAACTGAGGACTAACGCCCCTGAAGAATTTCAAGTCGATGGAGGAGCGCCAGTATTGTCAGGGTTGTTCGTTGAGGTAGGGCCTGCCGCAGTGTCGTCCAAATCTTCATGCTCATCAGTTTCACGCGATGAAGAATAAGAACTGGCCACCAGATCAAGAACTTTGACTCCCTTGAATTTCTTCGGAGGTGGTGCAGACCAGTCAAATGCTTCCTGGAGACCCATAGTCTTCAGTTCTTCCGCGGAATATACATGAGTGAGAATAGCCCAGGTGCAGTTGAGGGTTTCATGAAGGTGATACTGATTTTTCTTCACTGCATTATGGGTTGAGCTCATGTTGTGAAGAATTGCAGCAAACTGACGCTTCACCCATTTGTGATTGCGATCAACCTTCTAATGAAGACTGAGGAGTAACTCACGGTCAGTCATCACCCTGGGTGCTGTTGCTTGAGGATTTTGCTTAGCTGAGGTATTTGCGGCAGTGTCATGTGTTGCAGAATCGTCATTGGTGGAGTAAGATGTAGCTAGACGGAATTGACCATCCAATGGGCGAGTGCCTTCATCGATCACAGCAGCTGCCTTGCCCTTATCATCAGATGATAAAACTGGTCGCTTGAGGACTTCAATGGGAGGCAAGTAGCTACCATGGTTCAGAGTGTCAGCCTTGTAATTCAGTGAAGATCTTGCCCTTATGAATCTCATAATCCAAGGCGCATAGGGCTTCAGCTCAAAAGGTGACATTGCAACATTAGCCAGAGTCCTCATGAAGAAATCATGAAAGTTGACGGGAACGCCATGAATGATGTTTAAAAGCATGTTCTTCATGATACCAACAACATCTTCATCATTTGAGTCGTGGCCTTTGATAGGACTCATTGTCTTCGTCAGGATTCGATAGATAGTCCGAGGCACATACATCAATTCCTTGACGAGGAATTTGGTTCGAGGGGCCTGCCCTGGCTTCAAAGGCTTCATGAGCACTTGCATATAATGATCTGTCAGTTCGTGGTCATTGTAGATGCAACGTGCACTGGCATGGGGAGGATCAAGAGGAAGGACACGAAGCAATTCAGTTGCTGGTGCCTTGTAGTGAGTGTTTTCTGTCATCCAATCCAACACCCATGAATTGACATCTTCAGCATCTCCGGTGATATGCAAAGTGGCATAGAACTGAAGAATGAGTTCTTCATTCCAATCACAGATGTCAGTGCAGAAGTTCAGTAGTCCTGCATCGTGAATAACTCGGAGGACCGGTTCGAAGCACGGCAGAGATTCCATATCCACGTGAGGAATATGTTCATGATCGAAGATTTTGTCCTTGTCAAAGAGCACTGAGGAATAGAAGTTAGCTTGAGTAGCAGTCCAGAAACGTCTCTTCCTTATGCGAGCAGAGTCATATGGATTGTAATCAGTGAAGAACACATGCTCAGAAAAGAAGTCTTCAGCCTTGAATTTTTGCTTTCTCGAGAACGGATTCTTCGGTTTGGGCAGAGGAGTGTCAGTGATTTGCAGCACAACCTCAGGAATCGCGAGCTCAGGTGCTTCAGGCTGAGGAATTTCTAGTTCCTCTTCTTGTGCAGTTTGGGGATCAGCAGCAGCAGGTTCTTCAGCACTAGTGGCTGGAATTTCTTCATGAACGGACGATGTGGGATGAGTTTCTTCAGAGCCCATTTGAACAGTAGTAGCCGGGGACTGAGGAATTTGTTGAATAGGAGTGAAGAGAGGAGTATTGGGATGCTGACTTTCCCAAAAGTCATCATTCATTACTGGTGTAGTGCATCCAATATCCACGTCTTCGTCTTCTTTTTCAATTTCCTCAACACTAGCCTCTTCAGCTGTGAACTGAGGCATCGGTGAGGAAACGACTAGCGTTGAAGGGAATGTTTCCACTTTAATTTCTTCATCAAACTGCTCTGAGGTAGCAACAGAATGATTTTCTTCATCGGATCCACTTGGGATCTTGTAGTCTTCTCCATAAGGAACAATTTCCTTAGACGACATGGAGGAAATGGGAACGACATCAATGGGATTTTCAAGCGAGCTGGTCATTGGCTTCATTTTCTTCGTGGCCGAAGAATTTGACGCAGCTGATGCCTTCCTTTTCTTCACAGCAGCTCGCTCTGCAGCCTTGGTTTTCTTCACTTCATAAGTAGAAGGAAGAATTGGAATTGGTGTTGGCGCAGGTGGAGCTGAGGACTGTGGTTCATTTTCTTCAGGCGCAACTGGTGCAGTTGCCCTGATCACTTCAGTTTCTTCAGACGCACCACTAGTGGATGCCCTAGGAATTTCTTCAGCGGCTGGAATGGAGTCATCAGCCCTGGAACTTGTATTCTCATCAGCAGGTTGAAAGTCATCAGCAGTGTTGGCATGTTCTTCAGCAGGCTGAGCAGAGTCTGCAGCCTGAGGATTTTCTTGTTGCGATGGAGCTGCAACAGTTGTCATTTTCTTCGTCAAATTGACGAATCTCACTTTGGCTCCTTGCCAATCAGCATGGTATGCATCGAAATCTTTGCTGAGGGCTTGGATCTCAGATTGAGCCTTGAGAAGTTCTTCAGGTGATAGTCTGACAACGTTCTTCTTCAGAAGCTTCTCCTTTCTAGCTTGTTCTCTCTTTATCTCACGAGCCTATTCAAACTTCCATTTCTCTTGAGCGATGAAATGGGTTAGCATATGACTTTGACCAGGAGTCAGAGGCAGATCAGGCATTAGAGTGTTTGGATCCTTATGCCATAAGTCAATGTAGTCGAGGATCTTCTTCGGATCCAAAAGCAGAGGCACAGGTGTTCCTTTGGCTCTGGCGGCCTTTGCTTGTCTATCTCTGATGATTTCTGCAAGTTCTTCATCAGAAGCCTCGTCATCAGAGGGCACTTGGAAAGCAACCTGTTTCTTTCTTGGACTTGGCCGAGGACCGCGTCTAGCTGTTGCTTTTATCTTCAGCAGAGTGGGGCCTGATGAGGACATTGGTGCAGCTGAGGAACTCGCTGAGACACCAGAAGCAATTGAGAAACCCTGAGTCCTTTGACATGTAGCCAGATGCACAGGAGTTGAGGACTTGGAGGGAGCTGCTGAGGACTTTGGTGGAGCAGCAGTAGTCTGAGGAATTTGCCGTGAGGGCACGGCGGAGGAACTTGGCCGTGAGGGCGCTGATGGTGAAGCACTTGGCTTGCGAGCAGGCTTCTTCAGCATTGATTTCCTCGGTTTGACCGAGGTCTCAGCGGCAGCAGAATCCTCTTTGAATTTCCTCACTACCTCCTTGGCTTGTCTTGCCAATTTTGCTTGGCGCCTAGCCCATTCTTCAGGAAAGTCTTCACCACTTTTGATGCTAGTGGGATCAGCGACTTGGCCAGGTGCCAATGGAGCTCTTGGGCATGGAGGATTTAAGGCGAATTTCTTCATGTACTTTGGAGTAACATATCGATATTCTCTCCATTCGCGTGCCCATCTTCGTTCAATCCTCTGAATGCGCACTTTGCGCTGATTCTTGTTTTCTTTGCCAAACTTGGCTTCATCAGGTGTGCAATAATCCTTATATATTTCATCAGGGATCTCGAAAGCAGTCATGACCTCCGGTTTCTTTCCTCCTTTCTGCGGTCTCTTTCCTTCAGCCATTTTCTTCAGATGAGGAATTTGAACAATTGAACACTCTAAAGAAGTATGCAGTTTTTCTTCGAGGAACGCTGCAAATGAGTTAAGTTGATGAGAACCTAGTGATTCAGCAGCGGACATGAGTACCTATGAACAGAGTGTAGGTGCGAGGAATTTGGAGAGGTCATATGCGTTCTCAGAAGATTTTTCGAAAAAAAAGACAAGTTTTGAGGAATTTGACCAGTTGAGCCTTGAGGAATTTCACTAAGCGTTCTTGCCTTAGGTTCCAGAGTTGTACAGATTGAAAATCCGCACAATTGAGGAATCTTGAAGAAATGAGTGCTTAGAGAGATGGATCAAGAGCATACAGTGTGCGAGGTGTTCATATGTGAAGATTTTGAAGAAATAAAACACCTTTGAAGATTTTCAGAAAAGTTTGAGAATCAAAGCGAGTAATAAAAATGACATTTAATTACCCGAACTGAAGAACACGACGAACAGAGATGAACAGTGGTGAAGTTCGTCAAGTTAGATCTCCCACGCCCTAACTTGGCAGAGGGAGACAGCTACGGCGGCGGCAGAGTGAAGATTTCCGTAGCCGGCGCGAGTACGACGGCGACGAGGTTGAGGCAGTGAAGCTCTTCCTCACCGGCGGCGATGGAGTAGGGGCGGCGCTAGGGTTTGAGGAGCTCGAGCGAGAGACAGCGACCGAGCGGAGTAAATGAAGTAAGGAAGGGGAGAGGGGTATTTATAGCCACGGTAAAAACTGTTCGCCCGAAGATTTTGGGACGAACATGCCCCTGCCCTTTCTTCTTCACGCGACATGTGTCACCCACGTATTGTGCAGATGAGATCGTGTAAGATCGTGGGTGAATAAAATAATGTATCGTGGGATGCAGAACGGTTTGAGCGGTAAAACCGAAAATCTGGGTAAGATTTGTTTTAAAGTTTCATTCGCAATTTCTTCAGCTGACAAGGACACAATGAAGACTTTGAACGAGTTTCAATCAGAACGCACATGAAGAATTTGTGAATAGATTGGGTTGAGTGTAGCATAGAGGGGGGAAGGGTCCGATCACATTCACTTAGCAGAAATCGCAACTTGAAGAAATAGCAATAAGTGAATGCTGTAGAGGACATAAACTCACACACACACACACACACACACACACACACACACACACACACACACACATATATATATATATATATATATATATATATATATATATATATATATATATATATATATATATAGCCAATGAAGAAAAACGACGGAAACAGTGAAGATTTTGCAAAGTTGAAGAATTTGAAAGATTGAAGAATTTCAAAAATGAGGAAAAACTCAAATTGAAGATTTTCAACTTTTGTGGTGGCGTGACCCACCGTATAAGAATGATGATTTCAGACACCGCGTACAATTGTTGTAGGGTTCTGAGAATCAAATTCTTCATTAATTTCTTCACACTTAGAGTGTTATTCTTCATTGATTGAAGAAAAACGTTTCTTCATGCGTTGCACATCTAAGTCATCAATTCTGCATAAGGGTTAGGATGTGTGTCCTTTTCAAAGAACATTCGAAGATTCTAAGATATTTATCTCACACCGCAACTTGCTAAATCTCTTCTCGTCCAAGGGCTTAGTGAAGATATCAGCTAGCTGTTCTTCAGTCTTCACATGCTCGATGGAGATGTCGCCCTTCAACACATGATCACGAAGAAAATGATGACGAATCTGGATGTGCTTAGTCTTCGAGTGCTGAACTGGGTTGTGAGCAATCTTGATGGCACTCTCATTGTCACAGAGGAGAGGCACATTCTTCACGTTGACACCATAGTCCTTGAGGGTTTGCTTCATCCAAAGCAGTTGAGCACAGCATGAGCCAGCAGCAATGTATTCAGCTTCAGCAGTAGACAGTGATACGCAGTTCTGTTTCTTCGAGGACCAACAGACCAAAGATCGTCCGAGGAAATGACAAGTGCCAGATGTTGACTTGCAGTCCACCCGATCACCAGCATAGTCAGAGTCAGAATATCCAATGAGATCAAAAGCAGAGCCCTTGGGGTACCATAATCCTAGTGTTGGTGTGTGAGCTAGATATCGAAGAATATGCTTCACAGCCTTATGGTGTGATTCCTTCGGTGCAGCTTGAAATCGGGCACACATGCAAACACTAAGCATTATATCTGGCCTAGATGCACATAAGTACAATAAAGAACCAATCATGGAGCGGTATACCTTGTGATCGAAGTCAATACCATTTTCATCAGTGCATAGATGGCCATTTGTGGGCATAGGAATTTTGACGCCTTTGCAATCTTGCATGCCGAATTTCCTCAGTACATCTTTGAGGTATTTCTCCTGAGATATGAATATGCCATTGCGCTGCTGACGAATTTGAAGACCTAAGAAGAATTTCAACTCTCCCATCATAGACATTTGATATTCTTCACTCATCATATAGGCAAATTCATCACTATAACGTTGGTTAGTACAGCCAAAGATAATATCATCAACATATATTTGGCACACAAACAGTTCACCATCATATGATTTAGTAAAAAGAGTAGGGTCGAGTGAACCGGGTGTGAAGCCATTCTTCACGAAGAATTCCTTCAATGTATCATACCACGCCCGAGGGGCTTGCTTGAGGCCATAGACGGCCTTATTGAGTCTGAAGACTTTGTCAGCAAAGATGATATGCTTCAGAGGTGACGGTGATAAGGGAGCATCCATCAATAGATTCTTGTCACCAGTCATGTGATTTGTACATCCACTATCGAGGACCCATTCAGTGGTTTTGGGTTGATCATCCTACAGATGAATTAGTGTAGCTTACAATCTCATATGCTTCATCGGTGAAGAATATGATATCAAGTTCATCAGATGAATTTCATCAAGCAGTAAACAGATATAGCAGTATGAGGACGTGTGAAATGAATGTTCATTTCATCATGATTTTCCTGCGTCCTTTCAGGCAATTTCGTCAGGTCCCCAGCAAATTCTTCAGACGTTAGAGCACGTCTGGAGACCTGACCCTACAGAAGAGATTAGTTCTTTTTCTTCACCACCCACATCTGGAGGGGTGGCAAAGAGTTCATCATTCTGCGAGCACCATATGAGAAAGGTGGCAAAGATGCCAAACCATTTCGCTTCACATAAGAGTGGTTAGGGTAAGCATATGAATAAGCAGAGTAATTCTTCGAGGACTTATGAACATAATGGTTTGAAGAATAATGCACATATTCATAGCCCTTAGCTCTACCCTGCGAGACAGAGTTGTTAGCACGATGATAATCATATGAGGACTTTGATCCATTTGAGGAATTTGGTCCATAAGAGGACTTGGATCCATATGAAGAATTTGATCTGGGGTTCCTGTTCTTCACAGGTGGTGTCATGAGGACATTCACCTGAAGATTTTCAACACAACTTTTGGGAACCCAGATTTTCTTCATAGGGAAACCGTTCCTGCAGTTAGTGCCAACATATCTAGCAAATACTTCACCATTCTGATTTTTGAACAGTTTATAGTTGGAGTCAAAAGACTCATCAGAAGAATGAGGAGATTCACATGTAAAGCCAGATAAGTTAGATGGATCAACTGGAGGTCCCTTTGCAGCAACCCATGAGGTTTTGGGATACTGCTCAGGCTTCCAATATGTTCCATCGGCATTGAGTTTCCTCTCAAAGGCAATACCCTCTTTCCTAGGGTTTCTGTTGAGGATCTGCTTTTTGAGCACATCACAAAGTGTCTGATGCCCTTTGAGGCTTTTGTACATGCCTGTCAATATAGTTCCTTCAGCCCTGCATTGTCAGTGATACTAGCAATGTCCTCAGGTGAGGAATTAGTGATAGCAGAGGCAGATGAAGAATTTGTAACATTTGAAGCATTTGAACATTCAGGTGAAGAATTAGCAGATTCATGTTCAATGCACTTTAAGCATGGGGGAACAAATTCTTCTTGTGAAGCGCTGATTTGTTGAGCTAGTAATGAATCGCGCTCCTTCTGAAGATCTTCATAACACACTCTTAGCTTTTCAAGATCTACCTTTCTTTGAAGAGATTCAAGAGAAAGCTTCTCGTGATCTTGCTTTTCTTGAAGAAATTCATAAGAAAGTTTCTCATGATCAGTCAAGAGAGCGTTATGATGACCTTGAAGGTTATCAAACCTAGACTGAAGTCTCTGAAGATTTTCAGTCAAGGCTTTAGTGCGATCCATTTATTCACCCAACATATCATCACTTTTATCTAGCATGTTTTGAACCTTTTCAAGAGCCCATTGTTGTTTCACAGCAATCTTAGCAAGTTTAGAGTAGCTGGGTTTGAGATCCTCATCAGATTCATTTTCACTAGAGTCAGAGGAGTTGTATTTGAGTACCTTAGCACCTTTCTCCATGAAGCAATAGGTGGGAGCGTAGCCATCATTATCTTCATCAGGCTTGTCGGTGGAGTCAGTTTCTTCAGTGTTGAAGATGGACTTGCTGACGAAGGCAGTAGCAACGGCCAGACTTGCCACACTAGACTCAGATTCTTCAGACGCCTCCTCTTCATCATCTTCCTCAGATTCAGCTTCAGAGTCCATTTCCTTGCCAATGAATGCCCGAGCCTTCTTGGAGCTGCTCTTCTTGTGAGATGAAGACTTCGAGGATTTTGATGACGAAGATTTTGACAATTTCTTCTTCTTCTTCGCATCATCAGAACTGTAATCCTTGTATTTCTTCTTCTTCATTTCCTTTTCCCACTGAGGACAATCTTGAATATAGTGACCAGGCTTCTTGCATTTGTGGCAAAGCCTTCTCTTATAGTCACTGGATGAGGAATCATTGCCTCTTGAGGATTTTCCAAAGCGACCACGTCTTGTGAACTTCTGGAATTTCTTCACAAGCAGTGCTAGATCCTGGCTCAGTTCTTCAGGATCACCAAGGCTACTACCAGAATCCTCATATTCAGAGTCAGACACAGCCTTGGCCTTCAGGGCACGTGGTTTGCCATAGTTTGAACCATAGAGATCTCTCTTTTCAGCAAGCTAGAACTCGTGAGTGTTTAGCCTTTCGAGGATATCAGCAGGATCAAGCGACTTGTAGTCAGCACATTCTTGTATCATCAGTCCCAGAGTATCAAATGAGGAATCAAGCGATCTCAACAGTTTCTGTCGGGGATATGCCCCGCGGCGTAAACCGGCCGGAAGGATAAACCGGCCAGACTTGGCGATTCACCGGCGACCTGCACAGACCAGACGGTTTACATCTCATTGGTAATCCGGCAGGCGGGCCAGAGGAGCAACAAGACCCGGTGGCCCGTCTGGCGGTTCATGAAGGCCGGTTCAACTATTGTGGGCCGGTTTAAGAGGAAAGGCATGAGGAATATTTACCTTACAAGGAGTTAAGACCAGGACTTGTATCCGGTTTGTATTAGAGATAGACTAGTCCTAATCCTAATAGGACTCCACATGTAACCCGCCCCTTCAACATATATAAGGAGGGGCAGGGCTCCCCAAAGAGGGACAAGTTAGAAGTTAGAAGTTAGACAAGTTACAAGCAAGAAGAAACAATCTTAGGGCTAGACACAAAGAGGAGAACCGGTTTACGGCGACTCCCTCGTGATGATAATGAGACCTAGCCTCAAACATCATGTAGGGTTTTTACCGGATGATGTTTCCCGGGGCCCGAAGCTGTCTAAATCCCTGTCTTGTGTTGCGTCTCTCGATTCCGCTCAACCCCTCTCAAGCTACCACATAGATGCGTTGGCCTCGCGACTAAGTCCTTACACTAGGACATCTGACGTGACAATTCCACGACAGTTGGCGCCCACCGTGGGGCCTGCGCACGGTGGTGTTGATTTCTTGGAGGGAGCTTTCCAGGGACCGAGAAGCTTGCGATCGGCTGGATGTAGAAGAACCGGTACGAGACAATCACACAGGATTTACCATGGATCTAGGAGTACAAGATTTGAGTTTAAGAAAAAATTAGGGTTGCGATTCGTTCTATTGCCACAAGTTGCCGAGATCAACTGAAGTGTTTCCACCGCAGCCAGCGTCAATTGCTTATTGGGCATCAACGGTTATTCACAAGGGAGCAAATCGTGTAGTAATTGATCAGAAGTATTAAAAGGAATTTTTGATATGCAATGCTCGAGAAGAGCCATGACCCGGAACAGAGACAGTTACGATGCCATGACCCGGATTCACCGACATCGAGTCGCAGCAGGTTTGACCCAGAGTTGCCGGATTCACCTTCGCCCTGCGGCATTGGATTGGCCTCGTTTCCAGTTGAGAGCACCCGGGCCTCATCCCGAACGCCTCCTCCGTCTGAGCTTCAAGTCGCTGAGTTGCCACCTCCCCGGTTCTCTGGCCTCGCCTGACGCCGCCGCCTGGAGTTCCTGTCAAGCCAAATCACTGCTACTTCGACGTTCGCGGCCCTGACCAGCGCCGTCCTGCACGGTTCTGCCGCGCCGGATCACAACATCAACCCGCACCTCCGCTCGCAAGACCGGCCATGGCCGTTTCCATCTGAAGCGCCTTCGCTGACTGCCTCCCGCGCCGGGTCCCGCGCCATGCTTCGTCGGGTTCGGCCCCGCCTTTGAGTCGCCTTACGCCGGCCCCGCCGGGCTATGTCAAGCCGGCTGCCCGTTTCTGCCGCTACTGGCGGGTCACCGCCATCTATAGCAAAAGGGCAGCCACCCTGTCGACCAGGCAGGTGCGCCCCTGTTTCTGCCGCACCCCAGGCTGCTCTGTGAGCCGTGGCCTTTGAAACCACCTATACTACAGCGGGTTTGCGTCAGTCACTTCTGCTGCCCTCATGCTGAGTCGCCTGAGCCACCGTTGCTGGTTTCGGTCTCTGCTACAGCGCTGCTCAAGCCGCCAGGTGTTGACCCGTCGAGCCACTCTGGCTTGATCTCCACCACCGTCGCCCTGGGAGCCACTGCTACCTGGCCGCGGCCCGTCTTGCCGACGCCCCTCTGGAATCGCCGGGTTACGCCTCTGCTGCTGCTACTTTTTCTGGTGTCAGGACCGAGTCAAATCTGAACTCAAACTTTGAGGAGGCAATCTGTACAAGGAAGAGATAATGCTTGTAGGAACTGCTTGCCTCACGTGAGTATGCATGTCTGGGCAAAGGACTACCACGCAGGATCAGATTGGCGGATTAAAATCGCCTGCGAGATATCTTTTCCGCGTACACCGCTGGACTTAGTTGACCCACCCCAGTTGCAACCAACATGCGTATGCTGGTCTCTGCTTCTGTCTGCTTCTCAGCAGATGCGACAAGACGCCTGAAGAAAATCAGGTGATATCCATCCAGCTTACTTTGTATCGGTACTTGTTAATTTTTTGTGAAAACAACTACTCTGCCCCATAGTGTTGTTATATACAGGTCACGGATGACTCGCCTGTCTGCCCTCGCGGCCGGTTCACGTGTCTGCGCCAGCTTACAACATGGAAGACGACTCGCCCGTCCGCCCTCGCGGCCGGTTTATGCGTCCGCGCCGGCTTACAACGCCGCTGCCGATTCCCCCCGTCCATGCCGGTTTACATACACTTGCCGGGACCGCGCCCGCGATTGACTCGCCGTCCGCGCGGTTTACCGCGCCCGCAATTAACTCGCTCGACCATATAGAGCATTACTATCATCTATCATTCCCAAATATCAGGTGATATCCATCTAAAATTATTTTATTAGCACTTATTGTTTTATCAAAGAACAGTTTATCTTTGACTTGGTCTGCAGTATTGTTTATGCAGGACAATTATTCGCTGCAAAAATGATTATTATGTCACGGATATAAAGCTTGCGCCAATATTATGAAGCGCCAGCATCCAACCATATCGCATTGTTCAATATGATGTGGTTCACTCGCCCATCCGTGCCGGTTTACGACACCGGTGCTGATCTTCCCCGTCCGTGGCGATTTACAATGCCGCGGCCGACTCATCTGTCTGTGCCATCTCTGATGCTGCGGTCGTATTTTCCGTCCGTCTCTCGCGGCCTGGTCTACATCAACATGCCGGGCCGCACCGGTCTGCATGAGCTATTTATTGAGTATGAGCAAGTCACTGCTTGGGTAGCCCGGTTTTCTTTCAAGCAAAATGGAGGCAAATTATCATATACTATCAACCGCAGTCTGCACTGGGTGGTTCAATGGGCCGGCACACAAGTCGCCGCCATTACAGTTTGGTTAACTTCAAATCACCAGTTGGAAGGAACCATTGGCCGAGTTGCTGACACGGCTCATACGGGATCATTTATAACCCGCCGTAGTCACCTCAACCTTCTGTGGATTCACATCATGCTATCAACACCAATGATATACAAGTTATGCCGGTTTATATGACAGTCAAATATGGAGAATCTCAAGCCAACTCTTCGAGTCACCTTGAGACTCGGGGGCTACAATGATATGACTCAGCAAAGATTGCCGGTTTGTTAGTGAAGTCAAGAACCCCAGGATGCTGGAGAGAAAGATAACCCGGTCCCGGAAGCTACTACTATATGGAGGAAAATTTAAGGGCCGTCAGAAAATTTCCGGTTCAAAATGAAGAATGTTGGTTTAATATCCGGTTCAAGGGAAATCTATTCTCCCACAAAGATCTGAAGCGCTCAAATCCGGTTTAACAATGTCCGGTTCAAAAAGGAATTAACTTCTCGCAAGTTCGAGTTGAAAGGCCGTCAGAAAAATTTCCGGCTTAAAAAGAAGGATTCTAGTTCAATATCCGGCTCAAGGGGAAAATGTCTCCCACAAAGCTTTGAAGCTCTCAATATCCGGTTCAAGATCCCGGTTCAAGAAGAATTTATCTCTTGCAAAAAGTTAAAAATTGCCGAAGAGGACCTGCTGCCATGATGCGCGGTTCAAACATGGGTATCCTGCCTTTATTGGCCTGACATATTATTGATCACATGGGGGCTTCTGCTTCATAAAGCGGGGTCTCTGTTCTTTTTATATCATGTGTGGTTACATGGAGTGGTTCTATTTTAAAGCGGCCTCCGGTTTACCCCTTGAAATTTGCTTTTTATATCACTTGGGGCCTTGGTCGTGTCCGAACCAACGCGACACCTTTTGATAGGCGAAAGCCACCAGATCACTTGGGGACATGGTCAAGTCTGAACCAGTCACGCCTCTTGATCGGCCTAAGGCCACAAAATCACTTGGGGGCTTGGTCAAACCCGAACCATTGCCACGCCTCTTGATTTGGCATATATGCCACGAATCATTTGGGGACCTGGCTGACTTGAATCATTGTCACTCCTATTGGGGGCTTGGTCCTGTCCGACCATGGTAACACCATCTGATCAGCTCAGTATAGCATATTTTTGTAAACGGTTTTTATCATTGCCTTTACTTCCATGTTATTTTCATGGCTTGTTTTGTTCTTTGTTTTTGTTGGATTTCTTTTATGTCAACAAACACCTTTTTACCGGTTCAGCTGACGGATTTGGTTCATTTTTAATCCGAAGGCTATCTACCCGGTTTGATTTTCTGTTACCATCCTATTATGGAGTAAACCGGTGTTTATCAACCCGGCTCGGCTTTCAACTACAAGTTGTCAGTACACAATCAAGTTATAATCTGGAGACTATCAGCCCTGTCTGGTTTGACTACAAGTCACCAGTATTATATATGGTTAATCCGGTGTTTATCATAAACCCGATACGGTTTTATCATAAACCGGCACAGTGTGAAAGGAGTTATCATTACTCAAGATTGGGGTTATCGCCCTTACTACAAAAAGTTGGTAAACCAATGATGTTATTCAATGTCACAGGTATGATATATTTCATATTTGATTATTCTTAAATGCAGCCTTGGTTATAAACCTGGGTTATGTGTTGGGCATTATGACCCGTCCGACGGTAAACCGCCAGGACACTTTAACTTGTTGTATGCAGAAACAGGTTGAATAAAGCATGATTATAAATTATCCGGTGTTTATTAAACCGGCCTGGCTTTAAAACGATAAGTTGCCAGTATATGATGGGAAATTATCCGGTGTTTATTAAACCGGCCTGGCTTTGGACTATACGTCGCCAGTGTATATTTGGATTGCGCCATTGGAATCATGCGCTTATAAATCATTAGGTTATATTATTCAAATAGCCAAATTTGGCTGAATTTTCATTATGATACTGAATAAGGTTTTCATACCGGATTATATTATCTTGAATAGCCAACATGGCTGGATTTTTATTATGGTTATCAATAACCAGTATTATGATTGAGGTTTTCAAAGTCGCTTTAGCGCAACGGTTATTATTTTATCAATGGATATGACTTATTTTACAATTGAAGGAATAGTCCCGAGTCGCTGTAGGCTTACAACCCGGCACTTGGGGGCTACATTATTCAAAATTGAGGTTATATTAAGTATGCAAGTCTCATGTTGCTGCAAGCATGCACCATGACACTTGGGGGCTAATGCAAAGTCATTTTTTGCTCATATTATTGAAAACCCGGCTCATCACATTATAATGAGCTGGCCCTTGGGGGCTACACTGGTTGAAGTTTTTATGAGCATCAGGAAATTACAAGTCCCAGGTCGCTGCAAGCAGGACAACCCGGCACTTGGGGGCTACATAATATGAAGTATTCAGTTTTTGCTAGTGACTGGGATGAACAACATGGATTTCTTCGATAAGTGACAGTATTTATATTGAAGCAAGTCTTAAGCCATCACTTTGTTCTACTCAAGACTTGGGGGCTACAAGTATTATATTATTATCAAGGAAATATTTTCAAATTCTCTGTTTGAGCAAACTAGATTGACCCGGCATCACCAATCATTATGACCCTGTGGCTGCAACCCGGTGTCATCAATAATCATAAACCGGTGTTGGCAACAATCATGAACCGGTGTCTGCAACAATCATGACCTGGAATTATCAGTTTTTATAACCCGACAGTCTTTGGCAATGATAAAACCGGCAAGTTCTGCATCTTCAAACCGGTTGAATATCAGATGAGTATTTCAAGACCAATATTTCTTAAGCCGGTGCTTTGGAAGCCGACTCAAGTGGATTATTCTTCGCAATATTTTTTCTATAAAGAAGCCAACATCAGCAATTTGAGTATGAAGCTGGTTATTGACCCGGATTTTCTAGGAGGAAGAAATGACAAGGACTTAAGGACGATCAGGTGCCGGTCTACAACAATTCTTAACCCGGAGCACAACCTGTCAAATTTGTTCTGGTGTTTATTTGCAGCATAAGTTTACCATGGATAAATCCAAGCTAAACTTGGGGGCTAATGTCGGGGATATGCCCCGCGGCGTAAACCGGCCGGAAGGATAAACCGGCCGGACTTGGCGATTCACCGGCGACCTGCACAGACCAGACGGTTTACAGCTCATTGGTAATCCGGCAGGCGGGCCAGAGGAGCAACAAGACCCGGTGGCCCATCTGGCGGTTCATGAAGGCCGGTTCAACTATTGTGGGCCGGTTTAAGAGGAAAGGCATGAGGAATATTTACCTTACAAGGAGTTAAGACCAGGACTTGTATCCGGTTTGTATTAGAGATAGACTAGTCCTAATCCTAATAGGACTCCACATGTAACCCGCCCCTTCAACATATATAAGGAGGGGCAGGGCTCCCCAAAGAGGGACAAGTTAGAAGTTAGAAGTTAGACAAGTTACAAGCAAGAAGAAACAATCTTAGGGCTAGACACAAAGAGGAGAGCCGGTTTACGGCGACTCCCTCGTGATGATAATGAGACCTAGCCTCAAACAGCATGTAGGGTTTTTACCGGATGATGTTTCCCGGGGCCCGAAGCTGTCTAAATCCCTATCTTGTGTTGCGTCTCTCGATTCCACTCAACCCCTCTCAAGCTACCACATAGATGCGTTGGCCTCGCGACTAAGTCCTTACACTAGGACATCTGACGTGACAATTCCACGACAGTTTCTTCACAACTTCATGATCAGTGATGTCAGTGGCACCGAGGGCTTGAAGCTCATTTGAGATGTCAGTGAGGCGATCAAAGGTTTGTTGGACATTCTCATTGTCGAGTCTTTTGAAGCGGTTGAAGAGATTCCGGAGAACATCGACTCGAGAGTCACGCTGAGTTGAAACTCCTTCATTTACTTTGGACAACCTATCCCAGATAAGCTTAGCAGTTTCCAAAGCACTCACTCTTCCATACCATCCTTTGCTCAGATGACCACATATGATATTCTTCGCTTGAGAATCGAGTTGTTTGAATCTCTTCACATCGGTAGAGTTCAGTGTGGGAGTGACAGAGGGGACACCATTTTCCACAATATACCAGAGATCATTATCAATTGCCTCAAGATGCATTCGCATCTTGTTCTTCCAGTAGGGGTAGTCCGTTCCATCAAAGGTAGGACACCCAGCTGAGACCTTAATCATACCTGCGGTCGACATAACTAAAACTCCAGGCGGTTAAACCAAAATCACACAGAACAAGGGAGTACCTTGCTCTGATACCAATTGAAAGTGCGTTATATCGACTAGAGGGGGGGGGTGAATAGGCGATTTTTATGAATTCTTCACTGAGGAATTTTCTGGTGAGGAAATTCCTTAGCGAAGAACTACTTGCAGCGGAATGAGTACTCAGAAGTAAACATAACAGGATACAAACATAGTCATCATGATGAAATGAAGACTAGCACAGAGTACAAAAAGCGTAAACACAGGATAACAAGATGAAGACGGATAGACTGAAGAAATTGAACTGAGGATTTTGTGAAAGTCTTCAGTCAAAGTCTTCAAGCACAGATATGAACAACATACAACACAGTAATGAGGAAATGAAAGAGTTGAGGAAATAGAACCAGTTAGTTGGTGAAGACAATGATTTGGTAAACCAGTTCCAACTGTTGTCTCAGTTGTACGTCTGGTTGGAGCGGCTGAGTATTTAAACTCGAGGACACGCAGTCCCGGACACCCAGTCTTTGAGCCGCAACTCAGGACACCCAGTCCTCACCGTATTCTCCTTGAACTAAGACCACGCAGGCCTCGTCCAATCACTCGTGGTAAGTCTTCAGGTGACTTCCAAACCTTCACAGACTTGGTCACTCGGTGATCGACAATTCCTCTTGGATGCTATAGACCTTGACGCCTAACCGTCTGGAAGAAGCACAGTCTTCAAAGGTAACAAGCGTCGGATCCACGCAGGATCAATTTCTTCAGTGATGCTCAATCACTTTGGGTTTGTGGGGGTTTGGTTTTGGGATTTTCCTCACTTGATGATTTTCGCTCAAAGTCCTCGGAGGATGGGTTGCTCTCAAATGACAAGTGTCAAGTTCCCTCGGAGCAGCCAACCAACTAGTGGTTGTAGGGGGCGGCTATTTATAGCCTAGGGAGCAGCCCGACATGATAAGACATAAATGCCCTTCAATGATATGACCGTTAGGTAGATAAGATATTTTAGACAGCCGGCGCGCAGCACAGCAACGGTCGGAAATTTGACTCTCAAATTCCTCAGGGCTATCATGTTCCTCACTGTGTAGGCAATTCGCACTGGCGAATTCCTAACTCCTCAGTCAGAGCAAAGTCCTTAGTGACCAGAAGAACTGCGTCTCTGTCATTGAAGAAATTGACTGAACTGTATGAGATTTCCAATGGCTTCACTCGAAGGGATTGGTAGGTGTAGGATTTTGAGTTGAGCATCACATGGAAAATTTTCCTTAGTATTTCCTCGACCCCCTTTAACAGTACGGTGTTTCCTATGACTCAAAGAAAGAGAAAATGAAACTATGAAAACAAAAGTCTTCACGCTCCATATTCCTCGAATGAATACCAAGTCTTCAAGGTCACACCAATTTCTTCACTTTCAAAGTCTTCAGAAAGTCTTCAGAATATCAAAGTCTTAAGTTGAAGAACTTCATTTTTAGGGGTCGACTTTCTCTGTAAATATCAAACTCCTCATAGACTTATAGACCTATGTACACTCACAAACGCATCAGTCACTTAACCTATAAGTCTTCAATACACCAAAATAACTAAGGGGCACTAGATGCACTTACACTACTTCCTAAAGTTGACACTCTTGCGAACCCACTTTCATCAATATAATCATCATACGTAGGAGGCATGCTATCATCATAACAACTTTGCATATCAAAACTTGGGATGCTAAAAATATCATATTCACTAAACGTAGCACCCCCCAGCTTGGGGCAAACATTAATTTCAGCAAATATATTCTCAAATATGTCATCCTCATCAAACATAGCTTCCCCAAGCTTGGGCCCTTTCATATCATAAACATAATCACTCTCATCGTTAAAAATATGGATAGCACCAATAGTAAAGCAATTATCATCACAATGAGTAGTAGGAGCAACATCATTTGGGAGGGATACCTTTCTACCTTTGTTACTCCTTCTTTTCTTTTTCTTCTTCATATTATGTGTGGGTTCAACCTTCCTCTTTGAGCTCCTTATTGATGAGATTGGTTGAATAGAAAGCTCCTCCTCGTTACCTGATTCATCATAAGAAATAATAGGAGGAGATTGGGAAGTCTCTTCCCTTTCATTATTATTCTCTTCATCTTCTATTTGCTTTCTTTTCTTTAGGTAATTGGCAATATAAGGATTTTCAATGCAATTCTCCGCACAAAACATATAAATCTTCTCTAGATCAATATCAAGGAATTTCTTTTGGGCAAATTCTGGAAGGTCCTTAAGTAAACGTTTCAATTCTTCATAACCCAAAACCAAACTAAGTTCATTATAATGTGCAAGGGAAATCAAATCATCACAATTTTTGGACACGATTCGGTCATAAAACAATTTGCATTGGAGATGTAAATGACCACGTTCATTGCAAAGTTCACAAGTACGACAAAGGAATTTTAATATTTCAGCACTCACATCTAGCCTTTCTTGCAACCATTTAGTTTCTAAATGCTTATGCCTCTTGCAATATATATCTTCTTTATTTGGTGTGTTCATGCAAACATGCACTCCACAAAAATCAACATGCTTATAGGAGACATTTTCATCATAAGTAGTGCAATCATCATTAGTACTAAGGATATTCAAAGAGTTCATACTAACAACATTGCAATCATTCTCATCATTCAAAGATTTAGTACCAAGCATTTTAATGTATTCTTCTTCTAGCACTCGAGCACACTTTTCCTTTCCATCATACTCACGAAAGATATTAAAAAGACGAAGCGTATGAGACAAACTTAACTCCATTTTTTTGTAGTTTTCTTTTATAAACTAAACTAGTGATAAAACAAGAAACAAAAAGATTCAACTGCAAGATCTAAAGATATACCTTCAAGCACTCACCTCCCCGGCAACGGCGCCAGAAAAGAGCTTGATGTCTACTACACAACCTTCTTCTTGTAGACGTTGTTGGGCCTGCAAGTGCACAGGTTTGTAGGACAGTGGCAAATTTCCCTCAAGTGGATGACCTAAGGTTTATCAATCCATGGGAGGCGTAGGATGAAGATGGTCTCTCTCAAACAATCCTGCAACCGAATAACAAAGAGTCTCTTGTGTCCCCAACACAGTCAATACAATGGTAAATTGTATAGGTGCACTAGTTTGGCGAAGAGATGGTGATACAAGTGCAATATGGATAGTAGATATAGGTTTTTGTAATCTGAAATAATAAAAACAGCAAGGTAACTAATGATAAATGTGAGCGTAAATGGTATTGCAATGTTAGGAAACAAGGCCTAGGGTTCATACTTTCACTAGTGCAAGTTCTCTCAACAATAATAACATAGATAGATCATATAACAAGCCCTCAACATGCAACAAAGAGTCACTCCAAAGCCACTAATAGCGGAGAACAAACATAGAGATTATGGTAGGGTACGAAACCACCTCAAAGTTATTCTTTCGGATCAATCTATAAAAGAGTTCGTACTAGAATAACACCTTATGACACAAATCAACCAAAACCCTAATGTCACCTAGATACTCCATTGTCACCTCAAGTATCCGTGGGCATGATTATACGATATGCATCACACAATCTCAAATTCATCCAACCAACACAAAGTACTTCAAAGAGTGCCCCAAAGTTTCTACCGGAGAGTCAAGAAAACATGTGCCAACCCCTATGCATAGGTTCATGGGTGGAACCCGCAAGTTGGTCACCAAAACATACATCAAGTGGCACATGATATCCCATTATCCCCACAAATAAACACAGCAAGACATACATCAAGTGTTCTCAAATAAAGACTCAATCCAATAAGATAACTTCAAGAGGGAAACTCAATTCATCACAAGAGAGTAGAGGGGGGGGGAGAAACATCATAAGATCCAACTATAATAGCAAAGCTTGCGATACATCAAGATCGTGCCATAGAGAGAACACGAGAGAGAGAGAGAGAGAGAGAGAGATCAAATACATAGCTACTGGTACATACCCTCAGCCCCGAGGGTGAACTACTCCCTCCTTGTCATGGAGAGCGCCGACATGATGACGATGGCCACCGATGATGGATTCCCCCTCCGGCAGGGTGCCGAAACATACTCCCGAGAGGTTTTTGGTGGCTACAGAGACTTGCGCGGCGGAACTCCCGATCTATCTTGATATTCGATGGTTTTAGGGTACGTAGGGTTATATAGGCGAAAGAAGTCGGTCGGGGGGTGCTCGAGGGGTCCACGAGACAGGGGGCGTGCCCTGTAGGGGGGGGGGCTATCTCCCGGGCTCCTCGAGTATCTTCTGACTTGACCTCCAAGTGTCCAGGATGATAATCTTCCAAAAAATCACGTTGCCGAAGGTTTCATTATGTTTGGACTCCGTTTGATATTCCTTTTCTTGGAAATACTGAAACAGGCAATAAAATAGCAATATGGGTTGGGCCTCTAGTTAATAGGTTAGTCCCAAAAGTAATATAAAAGTGCATAATAAAGCTCGTAATCATTCAAAACACATAGTAATATAGCATGAATGCTTCATAAATTATAGATACGTTGGAGACGTATCAGTATGGCTGGTGCTATGGCAACTGAAATCGGCATACCTTTTGCCGGAGTGCAGGTCCTATGTGGTGGGGCTAGTGGTGTGGCCAGTGAAGTATGGGTACAGTCTGCTGGAGTCGGTCCTACGTTTTGTGTCACTGGTTGTACAACCAATATAAGTGGGGTGTGCTACGTCTTGAGCTTGCATTGGTTTTCCTCGAAGAGGAGAGGGTGATGCAGCAAAGTGTAGCGTAAGTATTTCCCTCAGTTTTGAGAACCAAGGTATCAATCCAGTAGGAGGCTCCTCAAAAGTCCCATGCACCTACACAAACAAATTGAGAACTCGCAACCAACGCAAAGAAGGGGTTGCCAATCCCTTCACGGCCACTTGCGAAAGTGAGATCTAATAAAGATAGTATGATAAGATAAATATATTTTTAGTATTTTATAAGATAGATGCAAAAAGTAAAGATGCAAATAAAGTAGACTGAAAGCAAATATGATAAGAGATAGACCCGGGGGCCATAGGTTTCACTAGAGGCTTCTCTCAAGATAGCATAAGTATTACGGTGGGTGAACAAATTACTGTCGAGCAATTGATAGAAAAGCGCATAGTTATGAGATTATCTAGGCATGATCATGTATATAGGCATCACGTCCATAACAAGTAGACCGACTCCTGCCTGCATCTACTACTATTACTCCACACATCGACCGCTATCCAGCATGCATCTAGAGTATTAAGTTCATAAGAACAGAGCAACGCATTAAGCAAGATGACATGATGTAGAGGGATAAACACATGCAATATGATATAAACCCCATCTTGTTATCCTCGATGGCAACAATACAATACGTGTCTTGCAACCCTTTCTGTCACTGAGTAAGAACACCGCAAGATTGAACCCAAAGCTAAGCACTTCTCCCATGGCAAGAAAGATCAATCTAGTAGGACAAACCAAACTGATAATTCGAAGAGACTTGCAAAGATAACTCAATCATACATAAAAGAATTCAGAGAAGATTTAAATATTATTCATAGATAAACTTGATCATAAACCCACAATTCAACGGATCTCGACAAACACACCGCAAAAAGAGTTTACATCGAATAGATCTCCACAAGAGAGGGGGAGAACATTGTATTGAGATACAAAAAGAGAGAAGAAGCCATCTAGATAATAACTATGGACCCGTAGGTCTGTGGTAAACTACTCACAACTCATCGGAGGGGCAAGGATGTTGATGTAGAGGCCCTCCGTGGTTGCTTCCCCCTCCGGCAGAGTGCCGGCAAGGACTCCAAGATGGGATCTCGTGGATACAGAAGGTTACGGCGGTGGAAATTGTGTTTCGTGGTGCTCCTGGATGTTTTCGGGGTACGTAGGTATCTATAGGAGGAAGAAGTACGTCGGTGGCTGCCCAAGGGGCCCACGAGACAGGGGGGCGCGCCCTCCTATCTCGTGGGGCCCTTGGAGCTTTCTTGACTTGCACTCCAGGCTCTCCGGATCAGATTTGTTCCAAAAATAACGCTCTCGAAGGTTTCATTCCGTTTGGACTCCGTTTGATATTCCTTTTCTTCGAAATACTGAAATAGGCAAAAAAACAGCAATATGGGTTGGGCCTCCGGTTAGTAGGTTAGTCCCAAAAATGATATAAATGTGTAAAATAAAGCCCATAAACATCCAAAAGGGGTAATATAATAGCATGGAACAATCAAAAATTATAGATACGTTGGAGATGTATCAGGATGCTGTCTGATTTCTCCGGCACAACCACGTTTTTTTCAAGGACTTTGCTGGTGCTCCTTCAGGTTCGGCAATCACCCTCTTCCTTTTTGATGTCTGATGCACAAGAACAACATTTGTCTGGAAAAACATGGTATGATGACAGATGGAATATGTATTGATAATGGATGGGCATGGCATCTCGACATATATGATGAGTAAACTAAGCAGATGGCGGTGCAACAAAGTAGAAGAAATGCAAGACAACATATGCAAGATACGCGCAATCAATAAAACCTTGCCAAATTATAACAGGCACCTTGATGGGTGAACATGACAGGCCATCTGCCTTTGACTCATCGAGGTTAGAATAGTCATTAGGATCATATTCTGAACAAGAATCTACATGTGGGGAGCATATGAGTTTCATTGCATCCAGAATGGCACTCAATGCCTTGGTGCCAATTTTGTAAGTCATTGCAGTGTTCCACAATATTCTTCTGATGCGCGGATTTTGATATTCACTGTAATTATGTATAATATCTGAGAACCATGAAAACATAAATAGTTGTGAGATTATATTTGTAATGCAGATGATATTCTAATTTAGGGGTGCCCCTGTAAACACTTGTGTGCTATCACTGGATTCTGATGAGAGAGCTCATGTGTGCTGTAATATGGTGCGTGCATTTATATAATGTAGCACAAGTACACAAAAAATAGGCTCCAGAAGTAAGGATAGTTGGCAGATGATAGGTTCATAATATACTGTATAGAGAGTTTATTGCCAAACCATGATAACAAGAGCACACAGCAACTAGGCAGATCATAGTGTACATAACAGGGGTACACCATAACCATGATATATAAGTCGGGAAAGTGGAACTGGCTTAAAAATACAGTGTTGTATTGTTGCTAGTAATTGAAAGCCTATCGATCACGTACAAGCCAGCTCTATCAGCTGTTGACTGCAGATGTCCCTGCACCCCTTCTTGACAAGGAACATACTGTACGTACTAAATACAGATAAACAAAGAGGAACATGTTAAAGAACAGAAGAGGAAGCATATTCTTGAGGTTCCGCTTCATTGCATACAATGTTGGTTGCCCACTCATGATGAATCACAACGCCCAAAGAAATGCAATTCCATGCTATCTCTCTATATGTGGCAATTTTGAACAAGAGTCATTAGGATCATATTCTGAACAAGAGTCAACAGGTGGGGAGCATATGAGTTTCATTGCATCCAGTGGCACTCAATGCCTTGGTGCCAATTCTGTAAGTCATTGCAGTGTTTAGCTTCAAGAGTGGACTGCTGCTAGTGTGACACAAAGCAGCTACACAGATCATGGTGTAGATATAACGGGAAAACCTTAAGCATCAGAGTAAAATCAGAAAAGTGGAACTTGCTGGAATATATGTGCTAGTATTGCCGGTACGGCTAGAAAGGCTTCGGATACCAGCTCTCTTCAAGTGAAGGTGCGGTACTGTTAATATCAGTGTAACTCTCAAAGGCGACACAGCTCCCCGCATTTCCTTGCTATTCTTATAGGACTCAAGTGGGCAGGCCACAACAAATCCTATTCCTATGTTTACAAAATGCTACGAATCAAAGAGGCTCAAAGTGTCCATGACAATCGACCGTATAGACCTCTACACTACAAATGTCCCTGCTCATCTTCGGTACAAGGAACATACTGTACTACTATCATACTCCCTCTGTTCCAAAATATAAGTCTTGGTAGATATTTCCACTATGGATCACATACCGATGTATCCAGATACATTTTAGAGTGTAGATTCACTCATTTTGCTCCATATGTAGTCCATGGTGGAATCTATACAAAGACTTGTATTTAGGAACGAAGAGAGTACATATTAAAGAAGAATGGAAGAGGAACATGGTAAAGAAGAGCAAGCAGATTTTGGATAATAAAGTGTTGGTTGCACAATGCCCACACATGATGAACCAGAGCGTATTAAGAATGCAACTCCCAGCTGTCTCTCAACCATTTCAGGTGGTTGGATGAAGATCCTACGTGTCCTAACCCTTCTTCTTCCTTGTCTCTGATTCTTCCCATACAGAACACCGCACGGGCCGCCGGCCGGACCACCGGCCCCCACCTCCCGTGTTCCTCCGCCACCCCCACCCCCACCCCCGCCCCCACTCGCGTCGAGTTTTCTTCGTTCGACAAGGCACCACAACCACCCAAGCCCCTTCGTTCGCACCGGCGAACTCCGGCGAGCTCTGAAAAATCGACTGACCCAATTTTGAAATTTAGTCTACTATGATTTAACTGGAGTGGAATATAAAAGGGGAAAACCATAAGCATTGGGAATATAGTGTTGAGTGTGCCATGGCAGATCTGAAGGTGCAAACCGGACAAAGGCAACTTCACAACCAAGACAAGAAATCAGAGTAAAGCAGGGGCGATCTATTTTCCTGCTGCGATAAATAAGTTGAGCAGATACGAAAGAGTACCGCCTCTGGTGTGGCGCCGTGTATGCATCTGCTGAGAATTTGACGGTGCTGCGGTAGCGATGGCTGTCGGCGGCGTGGAAGCAGATCTAGGAGGGTAGACGGTGCCGGCGGGGCGCAGTGGACGAGACGGTCGTAGGAGCGGCACCGGCAAGGTGGAGGACGGCGGGGATGAAGCGAGAGGATGGGATGCAAGGATCCCGGTCCGAAGCCGTGGATGAGAGAGGTCGATCTCTTGTAATGGACGGCGGCATCGGAGTATTAGCTCCGACATGGGGGAGGAGGACGACGGTGGATGGGGTGGCGGACGGCGGTGGACGGAGGAGGCTGGGGTGGAGAGGGTGTTTTGGCGCCCACAGAGTACGAATGGGGAAAAGGGAGGTAGAGAGGAAGGGGGGAACCATGTATTCAGGGTGCACTTGTCTTAAATGCGAGGAAATTTACAAACTTAGCCCCTGTTTCAAATTTCCTACATCACAGCAATATTAGTCGGTTGGGGATAGGACGGTAATCTCGCATACACCGAATATTTGCCGACGAGAGTTTGTTTTTGGCGCCCACCATGTATGAATATGAATCGGGGAGGGAGTCGATTTCGGCCGAGGACACACTGTGTTTTGGCACCCACCGTGTATGAATCCGGGTGAGAGGCGGTTACGTTACGTTTGGGTGAAATTACAAACCTACCCCTATCGAAACCTATAGAAATCCAGCAGATAGGCTTTGCGTGGCAGGGATAGGCAGTAGTAATTTCCATGTCGCAGATTTTGGTTTCGGGTGGTTACTGCGACATTCCCCGCTTCGTTCAAATTTTGCAGAGTGCACGCTTATCGTTCCAATCCCATTTGTATTCTATTTTTTTCGGGCGGGATCCATTTTCAATTGTAATTAAATTCTATATACATCATTTTTTATATATACTTTCAAAAGCACAATACCATTTATACATAAATATGGTTTACAAATGGCATGATCTCAGATTCATAAGGTTGTATCCATCAATTTGGATTCTCAAATATTTGAAACCACTTTATGTTGAAATCCAATGTATGCATTCCTCGCTAACTGTCTCCAGTTAATGTGTGCTTCATGCGGGTTTTTTTACTTCTCAAACATGTATAATGTGTTTCACACACGCAACATATAGTGTAATCCCGTTTAGACATTAATTGCATATAAACCATGCATTGTTTGTAATTAAAGAATCTATGGATCACCAATATTGATAAACTATATAACATTACACGTGTGCCCAAATTCAAATGAATATGCATGTTTGATACACCAATTTGCGTTATGATATTATCGATGTCATGATCTCCAGTTTAAATATTTAAATCCCCTTTAATCCAGATATTCGTCTCATATAGCTATCACTCATGCTTATATAGGACTATCTCTCTGGACCTATACGCGTTCATCGTCTCTCAGGTATCTCTCGTGCTACCTTTATGTCGATAATGATCTTTTATCTTCGTAACACACTGACGGTACTCTCTCCCTCGACCTTCATCACTCTATCTCTCTAAGTATATCTCGCTCCCTGCTATGTGTCTCTAACTATGATTCTCCATGTGGAATCTCTTTCTCTCACACAGACACAAAACTTTGTCTCCCGGGGTCTCATTTCTCTCTACTATTCCCATGTGTGCCACTTGCACACCCCTCATACAGAGATGTCTTTCGCTCCTTAGATATGAGAACCTACAACTCTTCCTCTTAAATATCTCTTTCTCACACACAAACACAAACTCTGTCTCCCAGGGTCTCATATTTCTCCACTGTTCTCTTGTGTGTCGCTCACACACTCTCTCTCTCCCTAGAGATATCTTGCGTTCACTCATATGTCTCTCAAGCTATCACTCTCGTTGTGAAACATCTTTCTCTCTCACAGACACAAAACTCCATCTCTCGGGATCTCATTTCTCTCTGATATATGTTTGTATGTGACTCACATGCACCCTCTCTCTATCTCTCTCACACCCACACACATAACTCAGCCTTCTGATCCACTCGACTCCTATCTCTAACGCACACTAGCTAGCGTCTTTATCTTTCTATTTATCTATTTCTCCATCAACCTTCTTTCTCGCCCTCACTCTTGCTTCCTATCATGCACACTACATATGTTTCTCTCTACATGCAGTTAAGTGCCCTCTTTTTATCTTTGTCTCACACACACATATATAACTTCACCCTCTGAACCACCCGGCGGTCATCTCCAACACTCAAACTAGCGGATGTCCCTCTAGCTAGCATCTCCAACTCTGTATCTATCTGTAGTTTCTCCGTCAACATTTCTTTCTCGCATAGAGTCTTGCTTCCTATCACCCACACTATATATGTCTCTTCATACATATGCATTTATAGGTTGATCTCTTTTGCACAATCGTAGTGCCTCACTCCCTGTGCTCGCCATAGATGCATGCTCCAGCCCACGCCACTATCTCTCAAAGACAAAAACACATGCTCAATTGTCGGGCCTTCTTCCCTGCATTTTCACATGCATGCATATTGTCATACCGATCCATCTCTCCCATGTCGTTGATCTTATGACTTATGTCTTCTTTCTTTTATCTCGATCATGCGCGCGCGCGCACACACACACATCCCACGTATACATGTATACCTCTCACACATGCACATTCAAGGTGTCTATGTCTCCATACGTAGTTAATTACCCTCAACCCTAACGCCACATCGAATCGTTCTTCTCTTGTGTGCACATAACTTCCGCCTGGATGGGTAAAACACACATTCACACTTAACAATCTCCTTCTAGCTACCCCCTCTCACTCTTCCCCTATATCCCCGAAACCAATAAGACCATCCCTTTGTTTAATTCCCGCCTACATGCACCATCGATATATAGTAGTCTTCCTCGGTGTCTCTCGAACAAAGACGCTCCATTCCTCCTCACCTTATCTCTCATCTTTCATTTTTTTGATGACATTCTCGAGATACCAGTTTTCCCATAAAATTCTCGAGATATCATTAGTTTTTACACATGGGATTACTCCTGCATGGGTCAATCACAACAGGTGTTTTGTAAAAAATGCATATTGATGTTCTGTGCAATGCACGAGCATCTTGTTTGTAATTATATAACGCAAATCACGAGCAGGAAGTGACATTTTTTTACGCAACCATGTTAACATGGCCATGTAAATCACTAGCTAAAGTAAATACCATTATACTTATATCCCGATGCAAAAGGTTGAGTACATGTCCGAAGAGTAGAGTCACACACACACACACACACACTGTCTCTAAGAATCTCTCTCTCTCTCACACACACACACACACCAGTTACGTGACGCCCACTTAAGCAGACATGTATGTTACAATTTGTGCACCCGCGGGTACACGTGATGCTGCGCATTTATTTAAGCCGGACGGCAAACCCAAATAGCAGTTGCATTCATTCCCCTCCCGCCGCCTCTTCTCTGGTCACCGTCGACCGGTAGCCATGGCCCGGCCGAAGGTAACAACGTACGCCATACTCCCGCCGGAGCGGCGCTTTAATATGGAAATTTTAGTGGTCATGCATGCATCTTTTTGTGCTAGCACTCCTATATAAGGGTTGACTAGTCGCTTCCCGCGGACGTGCGCGGGCGGTGGAAGAGGAAGGAGAAGGGAAGTGGGCTGTTGAGTAACATTTTTTACCACAATTTCTTAGGAAACTGAGTGCAATAATTGGGTAGTTTTGCAAACTACAAGTACTACACCTGAAACGGTTCAAAACCAATACTCCCTTGCCAGCGCGCGCTTCCCGCGTGAAACGGTCAGCGTCGCCCTGGAGCGTCAGTGCCACATTAATGCCTGGCTAGAGCGGAGGCGCCTCTCACTGGCACCGTCTTTGAAGTGGCGCGACGGCCGAGAGAGCGCCACTTCCCGGTGCACGCGACTGCTCCGCGTCGAGACTGGCCATAGGTCCTGTTTGGATCCATGGGTAGAGTTAGTAGTATGAGCTAGTTGGGGCTCAAATAGCCCTAAAGCATCCAAGCATGAGGATTTAAATTGGAGCAAGTTGCACCGAACCCACCAAAAAATCTATCCCACCCAAGAGGTGCTAACTGGAGATAGTTCTCATTTGGGACCACTAAAAAATCACTTTTATCTCTCCATCAAGTGCATTTATTGTCAATCTAACCCTGTCACCCAAACACCTCTTTGTCTACAGTTAGTTCAGGGTTAGTCATGAGTTAGCCTAACCTCTAGCTAAGTTAGAGTATCCAAACAGGAGCAGTATAGGACATGCAAGTTGCTCAAAGCATACAGTCAAATTCGTACGTGAAAGGATTTTTTTTCTTTTTGAAAACTGAACATGAAAGGAATTTTTTTAGAACGCTCTTGGCATGTCGCTAACATGTGATGAGTTAACCGATCTCAATAGACAACAAAAACGCCAACCCGTCGCACTTTGAGAGAGACGAGGAGGGAGAAGCAATACAGGCTGTTGGATTACTAGAGATAGGTGTCGCATGGAAGCCAAGAACTATGGTGATAGCGTGGGTTAGCCATGTACTAGTATGATGTAACTACACTGGGCTGCCGTGTTTCGTACTCTTCCAGTCCACTGTGGAGATGATTGGTTGATTTTATATCGCTGAATAATACTAAATATTATGAGTGCAGACGCTCCACCACGAGGTTCCTTGCTCCTTCTCGGTCGTCGAGAATCTATGTTCTTCCACTCTATTTTTTTACGTGATCTTTGTTCATCCTTTTGCCAACACGCGAGACATCTAGCATCAAGGTGCACGTGTTATGCAAGGATCGTTCCATCTATATGAAGAACACGTGGGACTGGAACTACGAGACGGACATGTACCCAGGAGTGGACATATGAACCTGAGTAATGTAGCGCAGTAAGTGAAGTAGAAAGGCACAAATGGTATGAACATGCGTGGCATATAGGGTGTGTTTGGTTGCATTCTCGTCTCAGCACAGTTGTTCCCTCTTCATGCATGCTCAACTCAACACCCCTCTTCATGCATGCTCTCTTCATGCATGCTTCTAGTGTATTTGTGCTAAACTAGTGTGGACTCATGCACCCTCCATACACTCTACCAAACACCCAAAAGTGGGTCGAGAAGGGAACTCTTGGGCGGCATTTGTCTCTTACTATGTACTACCACTAAATGTTGTACGTGCAATGCACGATGATGTTATGGAGTACGTGCCTAAGTACTCTACTACTATATTAATTGGAGGCACATATTAACTTTTATATTTGTTTACGTGTATGCCCCGAGACCTTCCAACTAGACGCGTCTTTCTCTCCAGGTCGCACTTTGTATCATTTTTTGCGCTGGGCTCTACCACGTTGTTCATGTCCCACTCCTTTTGCTGACGTGTGGGACATCCAACACGTGTCGTGTTTGGCACTCTTTGTCGTAAGAGTTGAAACGCTAGCATTCATCAGAAATAAAAATAATTATAAATCAGTAGTGATACTATTTTTTTGAGAACCAATCAGCAGTGATACTATACCACGCGGTTTCCTTGCTCCTCGATATCGGAAAGAATACTTCCGTTCGCCAACATTTGGGACGTCAACCATCCTGGTCCACTTGCCATGCACGCAGAACTCCAAGGGAGAGTCACCCCGGTCATCGCGCCACAGTAACAATGACTAATGAGCCGTCAAATCACAGGCCCACTTCCCACTTTGAAGTTGCTCAGACGAAGGAACCATCATGACTTCGTTGAATTCTGCTTCTTGAAGAAAACTACTGTACCAGCAGTACTGCTAGCTACAGTAGTTACTCCAACCGAGGCCTCCTTTCGTTCATAGGATAGGAATTTTATAGGAATATGAAAATCATAGGAAGTGAGATGACATGCATCTCAATTCCTATAGAGAAAGAGATGCCATTTGATGCATAGGATAGGAATTTTTCCATTTGGTCTAGGCTAATGTACTGGTAATTTGCTCTAAAAACTACAGTAGTAACTAGTAGTACTGGTACATGCTCGTACTCAGACATAGACACACACACTAACTACTAGTACTACTACTCACATGCTGGCCAGACGCCGTCATTCTACTTCCCGGCTTTGTCGGCAACACCCCACCGTGCTTGGATCTCCGCCGACCTCTCCGCAGCAGCGCGTGCATCCTCTTCTTTCTTGCGGCAGCGGGCCTCTCTTTTCTTGAGTGCTTTCTCACTTTTCTGCTCTCTCTGTGCGGCTTTGGCCACCTCTTGCTCTACCGCCCATTCGGCCTTGGCATCTTCAAATTCCTCCCACATAGGTGTGAGGTCGCGAGTGGCGATGAACTCGGCACGGCAGGATGCCATCGCTTCCCTACCATTTTGTGTGCGGTCATGGGCGGTGAGGAACTCGGGCGGCGGGAGGCCATCGCTGTCTTACTAGTTAGTGTGCGACGCGGTTGCATGAACGCGCTTGGTGAGAGCTCTGGGGTGGAGTGGCCGGAGGACTAATGAAAACACGTCGAACTAGCTAAAAGGACGTAAGCTAACAGCAAAACTCAAACAAAAACGGATGCTGACTCTGATATAGATATTGAGGATTTTCTACAAGCCGTTTGCTAGAAAGAATAGTTGAGAACAAAGTGGCGAACGGGTGCGTAACGCGTGGGAATCTTTCGAACAGTTCGGGCCAAATCCGACTTTGTGACGATTTCAAGGAAAAGTCAATGATTTCAATCAAGAAAAGAATCATATGCTCGATCCGTCGTAACAAGAGGGATAAGAAAGTCTCAACTCCAACCGCGGGAGCATTTACTATTTAGAAGTGTGCAAACGTAGCTGGTGGATCGGGGAAACAGGAAATCCTTGTGGTAATGCCGTGGGAATAGGAGTTGTTAGAGCGAGGTATTGCAATGACAACCGTATAGTGCATTGGTTTGTCAAGAGCTCAAGGATAGAAGACGAAGGAAATTTGGATTCCCCTTCAATCCTGGTCATTTATTACCGAGTAAAATGCATTGGCGGTCATCGAACTTGTCTTGATAGCTCACTTTGATCATTGTATATGAGATATGGTGATTATACGGTCACTGGCTCAGCGTATAGCTCCGTATTTGTCTGGTTGACCAGTCAAACAGTCCGCATGCGCCTCATCAGCTCGTATTCTTTATCTATCTACGCGGGCCTACCTGTCAATGGAGAAAGAAATACTGTAAAAACCAAAATTATGCGTATGTGGGGAATCAAACCACGGACTCGTCGCTGCAACGCACCCTCGTCAGCCAAATGAAAATGAAATACTTCATCAGACACTCACGCTCACGCTGTCAAAGCATGCTAATGCATGCACGTCACCCTCTAAATCAAAGTCCTGCTCATGGCGCAACGCAAGCGGCGAGCCCATCACCTGCACACCCCGGCGGTGCCTGACATTATTGTTTAGACGTTTGATGGAGGCCTACGCGAACGCCGAGCATGTATTCACCTGGCTCAACACCAACAGTCATACTCGGAGCGCCTTGCTCATGTATATCGTCCATCACAATGACAATCTATAAAACAGCCTAGCTAGAGAGGGTACTATGGTACGGAGTATGTACTATCGTGAGCGGCCGATCTTAGTGGCACTGCACACGAGTGTGTGTCTGATCGATTCGTCCATTATTCGTAAGTTATGCATGTTTGTGTGGTGTCTAATGGTGGTCGTCGAAGGCTAGCTGGCGACAAGAGAGGTTGTCAATATGTGCCGCATATGCTTCAAAGGCTCGTCATCCATGAGTTCACACATTACCACCACGCCAGCGTCTGACCGCCCTGGCCTACCGAAATCCCTTCCATCACTAGCGCGCGCTTCCCGCCTGAAACGGTCACCGTCTCTCCAGAACATCAATGCCGCATTCATCGGACTTAACTGCAGGTGCAATTGGTGTGTCACTGACATGCGGACCAGATGCCCGTTTGGCCCACATGTCAGTAACCCAATGCATCTGTAGTTAAGTCACTGAAGCAGCGTCCACATTCACGCCCGACTAACCTACTCTGGCGCCAGTTGTCCATCCGTCTGCCGCGGCTCATTGCCATTCGCCCGCTATATTAACTTGAGCCCTAGCTCCCAGCCATAGCTAAAGACCCACACTTATTCTCCTTCGGCCCCTTCCTTCTGTCGGCACCACTCCAACCATGGCCTCCTGGCGCTCTGAAGCTCTCTTTGACGTACTGTAACAGGAGCAGACAAGGGACATCGGCGGCTCTGCTTCGGGTGCGCTCCAAAGCTCTCTTCAACGTACTGTCACAGGAGCAAACGAAGGAGATCGCCGGCACCCCCCCCCGGCCGCCCTCCACCGCCACAACCACGAAGCCGGCGCGCGTGTGCGGGCGCAGCCGACAGCGAGGAAGAGTAGTACATGGTAGGTCGCCGCCGCTCTGGTCCCAGGAAGGCCACCGCTACTCCACTCAGTCGATACCAAGCTTGGTGGGGTAAACATCGGCGGCCGATTAGCTGCTTGACGACAACGTGGAGGTGGAAATCTTCAGAACCTTGTGCTCCAAAGGAGGAGGTTATCGAGGCGGATGAGGAGGAGGCAAAGGCAATGGCCGGCTTTCTCGGGTTCATGGCCGGACATGGTGGTCGGGCGCCGGCGATCATTTAGATTAGGTTTACAGTAGGTTTTAGTACGGTTTGTGCGAAATATGTGATGAATTTCGTCCAGTTTGTAGGAAAAGTTTTCGAAATGTAATGAATTTCATCCGGTTAATTTGAAATTTGCTTTGTTTGCACGAATTTCGTTCAGTTAGTTCATATAGTTGTCGAAAGGTATGCGGGCAGCATCGGATGGCATCCATCAGTGTCCTCGGACAGATGCCGGTGTAAATGTGTGGGCCAGTGCTGGAGATGCCCTAACTCCATTATTTGGCAAGGAACAGTTATCCCTCGATCAAAATCAGATCCACGGTGTTTCACACTCCTCCCGCATAAGAGTGTAAACTCTTGCTTACATAAAAATGGAGCAAGTGGACGGCACTGTAGAACGTCATATCACTTAAACTAGCTCGCCTAACGAGCGGGAAAGCACCGCCCTCATCATTTTGTTCTGGATTTCTATCGATTGATTGCGCAAAAATGTTATGCTTCGCAAGTTCTAAAGGAAAAGGCAGCACACTTACGACTCGTACGCGTCGCACCCCCGATAGTCCGGCTCGCACGCCGCTCACTAGAGGGGACACGCGTTGTCTTGCAATTTCACTAACATGTGGGACTGTAATTGAATAAACCATCGATAGCCGAAATCTAATCGCTCGGCGGGCATTGGCCGAGAAGAGAGAAACGGGGGAGGGAGAAGAGATCGCCTGCCCGCCGCGCACGGACTCCAAGAAATATATGGTGATAATGTGAGGTGGGCCATGCTAGAGTCCGGACCGCTTCCGGAGCCCGCTCTGACCGCCCTGGCCCCTCAAGACGCCAGCTGCCCGCCGCATGCATGCATAGCAAGTACTAAAATACTAGGCTATAAGCCCGCTTATGTGGAGGAGAGAGAGGCATTGAGAAAGTCAAGGAGTGGGCTCTACAAGAGCCCGTCTCTACACGTGCTCCTAGGTATAAAAAAATAATTCTAAAAAAGGCATAAAAAACAATTGTGTCTAAAAAACATTTGAGAGGAAATAGATAGAGAGAAAGTGAGAAAAGTTGTAACCTTATAGCCAACCTTATAGTCAACAGTATGGTAGCATTACATGAGGAAGGAGGGAGTGGTGCACATGCCAAGTTCACAGGGCTGCCGTGTTTCACACTCCTCCGTCGTAACAGTGGAGACAATAGCTTTCGTCAAAAATAAACAATGAATACTTGTTGCTCGTCCTCTATATCAGAAAGAATACTTTCATTCGCCGACATGTGGGACATCGACCATCCTGGTCCACCTGCCATGCACAAAATTATCCTGGTCTACCCGGTCGTATCGCAGGCCCAACCTTTCCCACTGTAAGTTGTTCGGACGAAGGAACCATCATGACTTCGTTGAATTCCGCTTCTTCAAGAAAACTTACTGTACCCGCAATACTACTACCACACGCGAAGACTGGACAGCACTGTACCACGTCATATCACTGAAACCCACTAGGCCAAACTAGCCTACCTAGGTCATCTATTTTGAAACGGAGGGAGTACGTCTCTGCACTGCAATGATTTTGTGTTGTACGTCTCTGTACTTTTGCTACGATTTTCCTACCCTATGAACCAAATGAGGCCTGAATGTATCTGTGTCGACTATTGTCTGATCGATCGCTAAGCCTACAATTTTAGGAGCTAGGGCTATTGGTCGATCAACAACGGATAAGTATAAGCGTACCACGAGCTCATCAGCCGCAACGTTTCTCTTTGGTGAGTGTTTTGCAAGTACTATAGCTCGCACAGTAGCTAGCCTACTAACACCAAGAATCATCAAACAAGCCCTGCTGATATGATAAACAGTTCAAACTTACATCTAAGCATGCCATATATTACATCAAAAGCTGGTGAGGATACATCTGTTTCCATAACTCAAAGAGGGTTCGCATGATTCACTATCAAACAAAAGTAGCAAGTACCGCCCACACAAGACAGTGCACTAGCCCTAAGATGGTTTGATAGCACGCATTGTTCTGGTAATTAAACACAGGGAAATGCAAACTACCTTGAAGGATTAGCGCGACCTACTATTTCTTGTCATCGATCTCTCGGGCAATGACCACAGCATGGACAGCGGCATGGGAATCGATCTCTGGGGCGATGTCCACAGGACTGACTGCGACATCAGAATCAATCTCTAGGGCAATGTTCACAGGATGGACAGCGGCATTGGAATCGATCTCCGGGGCGATGCCAACAGGACGGACCACGACATCGAAAACGATCTCTGGGGCGTTGTCCACAGGATGGGCCGCGACATCGGAATCATCAAGGACATCCACCGGCACCTGCACAACCCTAACATATTAGCAAGCACATTGCAAATAATCAAAAACCACAACTATGGTAATAAGCCATTATTTTTTACCTTGTGCAGCTCACCGGGGGATCTCATCCCTTCGGGGGCCATCTCCTCGTCCTCGATGGGGGCCATCACCTTGCCAGGGGAATACTGCTTCTCAACGGCGACTATCTCCTCAAACTCGGCCTTGAGCCTCGCATAGGTGGCCATCAGAGTTTCTGGGGTAGGCACGATGGGGCCCTTGCTATTCTTCCAACTTTCTTTGAGGAGTTCATCCGCCAACGTCGTCAACTCTTTGGCCAGTGCTTGTTTCTTGGAGTTCTTCGTCTCCATGGGTTGGCCCGCCAACATGGTCAACTCGTTGGTCGGTGCTCGCTTCCTGGAGATTGCTGTCTCCAGTGGGTTGTCCGCCGGCAACTCTTTGCCTAGTGCTCCAGGATCCATCAATGAACTGACAAACAAAAAGCAATCGAAAGGAAACCACAATCGCAATGAAAACGGGAAAAGAATAGGCTGTGAGAATCGGTCGGTGCTTCGCAAAAAGAAGATTCTTGGAATGAAAATGTAGCAGCATAACTGATTCGCCCACCTTTCCTTCATTGGTACAGAAGAAAAATGGCAGAAGTGAGTAGCCTGGAGTGAGGTTTTCTTCAAGAAAGGGAAGAAAGGGCTTCAACGAGCGTTCCAGTGAAATGATGGTTGCTTCATCCAGTCCAACTTGGAGGCCACCTTACCACTGCTGGTAAAGGTGTGGGTTTTGTGATATGACGGGTCATGAGAGCCACACTGGGGTGACAGATGAGTCTCGACTGTAGCACCTCGCTGTGATTTGGTGGATGGCATGCGGGCCCGGATGCTTTGATATCCCGCATGTAGATAGAGCGGCTAGTCATATAGGAGTGCTCAATATTATGCACCGCGACCAAGGCGGAGAGGAAAACGAGAGAAGAATGTAATTAATGCATGAGTTTAATTAGGGTAGTTTTGTAAAGTACAGGATACATTCCTCCAATCGCAAAATGCCTTGGTTCATGAGATTTTAGATTTGAGCCCTATAAATCGGAAGGGAGGGAGTACTGCATGCGGTGTAGTCTAGTCACTTGTTGAAATCTCTAGAAAGGCAAATACTCCTTTCCAGTTTATAGGGCTATACTACTCCCTCTGTCTAGCTATGTAAGTCATCTTACGAAAACCAAATAGTCCCAAAACACTTAGGCGCGGTGCATTAACTTCTACCTTGTTTCTTGTTTCTTGACACATCAACGAATAAGAGATGAGATGTGTGCATGCTTTTAATGACTTGAGACTACCAAACACGACATGCAGTGGCTAGTTCATTGCATGCAATGCTATTAATGAGCAAATAAACATTGGTGACCCCAGGAGGAAACGGTGCTAAGCGCATGGACCTATGCAGAATGAGTATCAACCAATGGATGATGGAGTTTAATTGTTAAACAATTCAATGAGGGAAGCTTAGCTACAAATTCAATGACTTACTCACCTAGACGGAGGGAGTAGCAAGTACTAGTACTACTACAATAGTGGGCTCAAATAGCAATTTTGTCTCATGCAAGAGCCTGGCTACTATATGCGTGCTCCAAGGCACCGCACCACGTGAGCGTTCGCAACTGCCATGTTCGGGTTGCGCTTGGCTCTTTGCCTCTCCGAGAAGACGAACAATGATGTTACTCCTACTTCTACAGTATCGAATCCACTGTTGCATGTCCGTCCACCTCATGCGGGAGGGATAGCGTGTAGCGAAAGCTTCTACTTACTGCTCCTACCTTTGCGTCTATGAAAGGTGGGCCCAACAGGTGGTTGGTCCTCCTGTCATGCAGCCAAAGGCAGGTGCAATTAAGGCACTGGAGCTCAGTCCGCGAGGGAGAGAGTGTTGTAGTAATCAAACTTCTCGGTCTTGTACGAGTTGACGTGACACATCAAAGCACTGCACTCAATATAAGTCTTTTTACACATTTCAAATGGACTACAACATAAGGATGTATGTAGACATATTCTGCTTTGTATGTAGTCACTTGTTGCAATCTCTAAAAAGACTTATATTTGGAAACGGAGGGAGTACAACGACGCATGCATGCATGCCGTGACTTTCCTTTTGATACTTGCATGTGTTGATTTGATGCACCTTGCCAAATTTTGACTATAAATTTAACTAACCAAATTTTCATGCATGTCACACAAAATTACGGGGCTGTTTGGATTGTGACTATGTTTGTCTTATGTTGCCGCATTATTTTTCCCACACTTGCCACACTTGCCTAACTTGAGTTGCTCAAATTGTTAGACACACTTTGGCTTGCGTAAGGGAATCTTGCTACAATTTTTGTGTCTATGACATGTGGGGTTCACTGCTAATAAAAAATTATTGTCTTAGGTGTGGCTAATAAAAAAGACTTATATTTAGGAACAGAGGGAGCAGAAAATATAAATAATAATGCATGTTCGGGCAACCCACGTTTCCGCTAATTTTAGCCGTGGGCTTGTTCACAATTTTTACAAGGGGGTGGTTGTTCATTTAATGGAGGGACTTGTAGTACCAGACTTGAATGATACAAAGTGCAACCTGGCACACCGTAACACCACTAGGAACAAGCGGGTAGCTATCTCAAAAAACAACCAACAACTAAAAAAACCGCGACCTGGCATGTAGTACACAATTTTAAATGATTGTTTTGATGGAGTGAAAAAGGAAAACTACCCCACTACATATATATAGGCCGGAGCCTCCGCGCTTGCTTGCTAGGGTTGCTCTATTCACACACTCTCATCCTCTCCAGATCTAAACAACATAGGGGTGGTAACACTGTCTTTCTATCCTCACCGCTGGATACAGATCCGGACGTATCCCCCTCCACCGGTGAGGGGGAGGAGGGGCAGCGTTTAGACCGTCGTTGATAGCAAGGGAGAAGACCCACTGCCGGCCGCACCATTATCTCTGGCCGAGCGCCAGCGCGGGAGGTCCTCTGATCCCTTCGTCATTGCCTGTGGGCAGATCCGGCCACCCGCCGCCCACCTATCCACATCCCGACAACCTTCAGGTATATCTTCGTTCGAAACCGCCTTAGCTCTACTTCCCCAGCTTGCTATGTCACTGCATGTGCATCATTTTCTACCTCTCAGCCCCTCTCGATCGGATGGTCCAACGTCACCTATTTTTTTCTTCTATTGTTAGAGGTAAAGCAACTTCATGGAGTCGAATCTTGTACTCCCTCCGTCCAGAAATACTTGTCCTTGAAATGGATGTATCTAGATGTATTTTAGTTCTAGACACATCCATTTTGATGACAAGTAATTCCGGACGGAGGGAGTACTTGGTTCAAACAAGAAATAAAGTGGGGGTGGGGGAATTTAGTATGTACATCTGACTTGGTACAAACAGGAAGGAAAGGGGGTGAAAGTAGTACAGACTGGTCATCCAACCGGTCTCTTGGTCGAAAAGGGAAATATAGGGGTAACGTTGTACACAGTGGTATGACCAGGACTAGATTTGCTATCCACACATAGGAGTAGGTGGCTAGAGTGAACAAAAATGGGACCAACCCAGATATGTTTCTTGGATGTTTGTTTCTCGGGGCAACAAACTATGAATCACCACTTTATGCCCCTGTTTACGTACATGGTGCTGGACTGCTGGTGCACCCACTGTCCCATGCCCTTATACCAAATATTTAGTTGTTCTTAATCTAATGTCCCTGGTAAAAATGAAGCCATGCCACTGTTATAAGCCATGACAAGTTTAGCCAAATGTTTTTGCCTGTAATTGTTTGAGACTCTGACTGTTTCCTCTGTACCTTTTTGTGCAAACATGGATATCCAATTCACCTGGTTGCTGTTGTGACCTTTTGGTGCACTGCACAAAACTCTTCTTAAAAGAAGTGACTTTTGTGTTGTTTAACTGGAATGTCAGAATGGAACAGTTGGTTCATTTCGGTGGAACTGCACAAAGGGAGATCTATGTTCCAATCCTCATTATTGGCGCCATAACCTTCCTTTAGGTAAGAGTGATATTTAATGCATGTGTTCATCTCTATTTTCCGACTGCCTTGAGAAAATAATGCTATTTTTACTAGTACACTTGTACTCCCTCACTGACAAAACCAATTCTGAAATAGAAGGCCAATCATGTACTTGGTTTCACCAACTGGTGAGGAGAAAGAGAAACAGAGCATGAAGAGGAGGAAGAAGAAGAATAAACAGTGCCAAGGCGATCTTGCTGAAGCCAGAGGCCTCAGTCGAGGCCATTCAAGGGCTCTGGCAACGACTACCTTACATGTGAGACGATCCTCCAGGGAGCCCTTCCACTTCTGTTGTCTCACTTAATTAATTAGGAGTACTTAAGTACCACTAATTTATTGCTGCCTAATTTTCTGTCGGTGTTAAACAAATCTTTAGTAGGACCCTATGCTGAATCATGTATGCATGTATGTTTGTCTATGGAGGTGAATCATGTGGTGGAGCAGGAAGGGAATATTATTAGTGTCATGACATAATAGTGCTATTGTTTTGCATGTCAATTTATTGCCATTGGTTCAATGAGGCAATGTTTTGCGTATTGTCCATCATGAATTTGATGCTACTGTTAGAGTAATATGCTAATGTCTTCCTATCCTTTCTCACTAAGCTAATGAAGGTTTCACCTTGTTCCTACTTGTGCAAACAGGGATCATGTTGTGCCAATCATACATTTTAGTGGAACTACACAAGACAATACAATGAACTGTATCCCAGCCAGTGCTTTAACTCTGCTGGAAGTTCTTGATAATCTTTCGATATAATCTCAGCACTGGTAAACAAGAGTGATTTCAACCATACATTTGAAGTGCACAAAAATATATACTATTGAGTGATTCCAGTGAGTGCTTTATCATCTCTTATGGGACTACATGAATAAGCTTTTTTTCTCAGGTTGGTACGGGCCTAAGGCCTTCATCCATATTAGTTTGCTGTCATCTCTATTTGTATCATGCTACTGTCATGAGAAACTCCTTTATCTTTGCACGTTAAAGTTTTGCAACCTATGATAAATGGCAATGCTTTGAGTGTTGAGCTAATTGGCACTGATTAAATAAACTAATACCTCTCTTTAAGCAAGACTACTATGTTGCTAACTTTACCCATTAAGATAATGAGGGTGCTTCTATTTGTTAGTGTATGTTTCATCAACTAGTCCCACTATTACAGTAATCTCACTCTCTCAATATATGTGCCAACAGGGATGCTCGATTTTGGTGGAACTGCACAAAAACTTTGGGTGCTTCATTGCCTCGACAGCTTCCGTCCTTTCCTATCAGTCGCTAATCTCGGCTTGCTTTCTTCCTTCACTGTCAGTCGCTTCGCTTATCTCAGCTTCCAGTCAAAGGAAATAGTAATTGATATGCTACCTCACACAGGTTGGTACTGGTCTTTATCCTGATTATTGTGCTTGTCATGTATTGGTAATTTGGTATTGTGCTACTGTTTGCCGATTTTATAAAGGAGTAACTTGGAGCCTGAACTCGCAGGCAAATCATTGCATTGGGTGATTTCAGTAGAATTGCACAAAATGATCGGATGGACAGATACTTATGCTGCTGCTATGTACTCCAAAGTTCACTCAGACAAGCATCGATGTTGACAAGAAGTGCCTATATTCATTCGAGTATCAACCGGCGTCAACCAGTTGTCAAACTCCCAAGTATTAGGAGAGTGAACGCCAAAAATATTGCTTGGCGCATAGCCCAGAAGAACACAGTCCAGTCTTTGGTCCCAACTTGTGCCTTTTGGTTATCGGCAGATATGGTAGCGAACTGTATGGCATGGAGTCTAAAGATTCCAGACAAGTTGGTTGACGCGTATATTCATCTGGCACTTAATCAGTCTGCACGCCAGGGATGCTCCATTTCAGTTGAACTGCACAAAAAATTTGGGTGGTTCATTTTCTCAACCGCCTCCTTTCTCGTCTGCAATGTAGAATTTTGGCGAGCTACAGGACCAAGATGAGCCAGTAAACTAGTTGGATGAAAGTAGTGGCCAAGTTTCTCAAACCTCGCTCGGCACGAGGCCACTATTTGAGGATAAACCTACAAGCAAAGTTCAGATTGTCTGTGCTGCCTCTTATGTACTCGAAAGTTTACTCGTACAAGAATTAATTTTAGCAAGAAGTACCTCCGACTGAACACCATTTACCAGTCTGTACCCTAGGTAATTAAAGTTCGTCCATGGATCATATTGGCTGTGATCTCAATCATTTGGATGCATAAACATACTGAACATGTGTATATCTGAATCTTTTTGTGAATTATGTATGAATATTGTCGTGTGATCTATCAATCATTTGGATGCATAGATATGCTGAGCTTGTGTATATATGAATCTTTTGAGTTGTTGATAGTGAATGTTGGCTATGAATATGAACGTGTCCTGTGAACCTGAGTTTGATACGAATGTTTACCTTTTCTGTTGTATTTGTGTGTGAACTTGTTAGTATGCCTACTGTGGGGTATGTGACGTGTGGGTGTCAACGGCACACCTTCTTCCCGAGAAGAATTGCACCTGCTTTGTTAGGGTAGCAACGGCGCATCAGCTCTTTTTAATCTTTTTATTACTCTGTCTTCCCCTCTCCCCCGCTCAACCCCTGCCGTAATGTTTTCGGCCTCAAAACAAACATAGTACTGCGTTGTTTTTGGGGCTTGATGAAAAATCGAGTGCTGGTTTCTGTAGGTTGGCCCGCCCAGCAAATGGGCTGCTGGTCCACCACGACGGACTGGGAGGCTAAAAATACAAGTTGTATGGTGCAGAGGCAAGTAAAAAACGCT
>NC_057813.1:592527000-592537208 GCF_018294505.1 Triticum aestivum | reverse complement strand
CCAGGTAGGGTTTTCCCTTTTTTTTCTATTTCTGTTTTTATTTAATATATCTGCAACTTTGTTGAATTTAATAAAATACCTAGGCCACTTCAAAAATCACCAAACTATTTCTGGCCCATAGTTGGATTATTTCCAACATGAAACATTTTAGTTTGGAGATATTTGAGCATTTAAATATTTTATATAATTTTAAATGCCCAAATTCAAATAGTTATGATTTAATTCAAAAACCCTAGGATGGCCTAGGAAAATGTGCACCACTTTTGCAGAGGTTCTGAACCAAGACAAAAATGATGGGCATTTTAGAAGGGCATTTCAGGTTCATTGAAAAATTATTTTAGTAAACCCTAGTTGGTTTCAGAGGGGACTGGGGGTTCTGTCATCCCCATTTCAAGTTTCTGATGAATGAGTAAACATGATGCAACACTCTAATGCATGACTAGCTAGGGTGTGACATCCCCCACTCCACAGGGGAGGTTTACCCTTACGATGCTGGCCATTGTCCTGCGCATTGGTGTTAGCCACAAAATCTGAATTACTATCCGCTTTACACTTACCATTGTTCCCATGGCCCGCCTGGTTATGCTGCTGCCCTTTTGCACCGCCATTCTACTTTCCCTTCCCCGGCTTCTGATAGTCAGACTCAGGATCCTTGGTACTATCAGAGTCGGCATACTTAACCAGAGCTGCCATAAGTGTTCCCATGTCATTGTAGTGACGCTTGAGCCGTCCCAACTTCAGCTTCAAAGGCTTAAACCGGCAATTGTCCTCCAACGTTATGACCGCTGAATCGGCATTGATGTGGTCCGATGAATGCAAGATCTCCAAAACCCAGCACACCTAATGGGTGGTCGATTCGCCTTCTTCCTGGACACAGGTGGCTAAATTCACAATTGACATGGGTTGCTTGCACGTGTCCTTGAAGTTCAGTATAAACCGGGCCTTTAACTCGGCCGATAACCCAACAACCAGACTTTCTGGCCAATCTGGTGCGGATTTGTGGAGATGAAAATCTACCAATACTAGTTGGGGGGATTTTAATATCATCAGGAGAAGAGATGAAAAGAACAATGACAATTTTGATGGATGATGGCCCATGATGTTTAACATGATTATCGAGAGTCTCAATTTGAGAGAAATAGAGCTCAAGGTAGACAGTTTACATGGGCAACTCGTTACCTATTTCGACTTATGAAAAGTTGGATAGGGTACTTGCTAGTGTGGAGTGGGAAAAAAAATATCCGTTGGTGTCGGTCCATGTGATGCAGAGAGCGATCTCAGACCACACACCACTTCTTTTAGACTCAGGGGAGGCTACCCATGTGGCAAATAAAAATATCTTCTCCTTCGAGCACAGCTGGTTTGAGCGAGAAGGATTTATGGAGATGATTGCACAAGAATGGGCTAAGCCGGTTAGTGGAAGGACTCATGTTGAGAGATGGCAAAATAAAATTAGACATCTCCGATAGTTTCTGAGAGGTTGGGTCAGAAATTAGAGTGGGATTTACAAACGAGAAAAAGAGCGTCTTACTCAATTGATTGAGGCACTAGACTTAAAGGCGGAAGCCGCTCTTCTTTCTGTTAATGAGCAACGAACAAAGTCCCAAGCTGAGCAAGGTCTACGGGCTCTCTTGAGAGAAGAGGAGCTGAAGTGGGCATTGCATGCGAAAACGCTTAGGGTTGTCCAATGGGATGACAATACACAATTCTTCCATATGGTTGCAAATGGTAAGCATAGGAAGAAAAAAGTTATACAGGTTGAACAAGACGAGGGGACAATAGTGGGGCATGAAAATCTGAAAGCATACATCTCTAACTATTATAAAAAACTTTTTGGTCCCCCGAATTCAACTACGGTGTTCCTTGATGAATCTGTGATTGATGATATACCTCAATTACAGGCAGCAGAGAATGATGTTCTCTCTGCACCGTTTACTGAAAAAGAGGTTCATCAGGCAATATCCCAAATGAAGCCGAATAAAGCACCGGGACCAGATGGATTTCCATCTGAATTCTATAAGAAATGTTGGCATATTGTTAAAGATGATCTTATGCCTATGTTTCATGATTTTTGACGGTCATTTGGAGTTGTTTCATCTTAACTTTGGTACGATCACGTTGTTACCTAAGAAAGATGAGGCAGTTCGGATCGAACAATTCTGCCCCATTTGCCTGCTAAATGTGAGTTTCAAAATCTTCACAAAGGTTGGAACAAATAGATTGACACAAATTGCTCATTCGGTGATCCAACCAAGCCATACAGCGTTCATGCCGGGACGACACATACTGGAAGGGGTGGTCGTTCTACATGAAACGCTTCATCCACTCGAAGAAACTGGATGGGGTTATTTTCAAAGTGGACTTTGAGAAGGCATATGATAAAGTAAAGTGGCCTTTCCTTTAGCAGGCAATGGGCATGAAGGGTTTTAGTGAAACTTGGAGGAACCAAGTAGATACCCAAGTCCAGAAAGGTAGTGTTGGAATCAAGGTGAACGATGACATCGGTCACTATTTCTAGACACATAAGGGGTTGCGACAAGGGGATTCCATGTCTCCTCTTCTGTTCAATATTGTGGCAGATATGCTAGCCGTCATTATTGGCAGGGCCAAGCAGCATGGCCATGTAGAGGGTCTAGTTCCTCATCTTGTCGATGGAGGGGTATCCATTCTACAATATGCTGATGACACTATTCTATTCATGGAACATGACATGGCTAAGGCACGTAATATGAAACTTATCTTGTGTCTCTTTGAACAATTGTCTGGGTTAAAAATTAATTTTCATAAGATTGAGGTGTTCTGCTTTGGGAAGGCCAAAGACGAGGAACACAATTACAGACAACTGTTCGGATGTGAATCAGGGGCTTTACCATTCAGTTACTTGGGTATACCGATTCATCACCATAAGCTTTCCAATAAAGAATGGAAATGTATTGAAGAACGAATTGAAAAAAAACTTAGCTAGTAGAAGTGCAAGCTTATGTCATATGGAGGTTTGCTAGTCCTGATTAACTCAGTATTGACTAGTATGCCGATGTTTCTACTTTCATTCTTTGAAATTCCGAAAGGAGTTTTCAAGCGACTTGATTTCTTTAGATCCCGCTTCTTTTGGCAGTCTGATGAGGCCAAGCGGAAATACCGTCTCGCGCAATGGGATATCCTTTGCTTACCTAAAGACCAAGGGGGTCTCGGTATTGAGAACTTAGAAACCAAGAACAAATGTCTTATGAGCAAATGGCCCTACAAACTAGAGACCGAGCCGGAGGGCATGTGGTCTCAACTCTTGCACAATAAGTATCTGCACTCGAAAACACTAGCCCAGGTTACCATGAGACCGACTGACTCGCCGTTCTGGAAGGGACTTATGCGCACGAAGGACCTGTTCTTTCATATGGTCAAATTCTTGGTTGGCAATGGAATGTCAACAAGATTTTGGGAGGATACGTGGTTAGGAGATACGCCCCTGGCCATCCAATATCCTACACTCTATAATATTGTGCAATGTAAGGAGGATTATGTAGGTACCATCCTTCAAACAATTCCCTTGAACATCCAGTTCAGACGTGTGTTAGTTGGTGAGAGATGGACCGCCTGGATGCACCTGGTTCAGAGATTGATAGAAGTTCAACTCTCCGACCAGCCGGATTCAATACAATGGAAGTTAACTACGAATGGGATGTTTACGGTGAAATATTTCTGTATGGATCTGATTAACTCTGGCCCCCTCTCAAGGTCATTGCACATTTGGAAAGTTAAGATTCCTTTGCGTATTAAAATCTTCATGTGGTTTGTCCACAAGCAAGTGATACTCACAAAGGACAACTTAATTAAGAGGCGATGGGTAGGCTATTCGCGCTGCTGTTTTTGTGATCATGATGAAACAATACAACAGTTATTTTTTGAATGCCCACTTGCTAAGTTACTTTGGAGAACGATTCATATAGCTTTCAATATTAATCCTCCAGTTGATATTGCGTCTTTGTTTGGGACGTGGTTAGCTGGGGTTGAACAAATTACTGTGGCTCGTATTCGGATTGGAATATGTGCGCTATTATGGGCTATATGGAACTGCAGGAATGATATGATTTTTAACAGACAACACACTTTAACTTTTTTGTAGGTTATTTTTAGAGCTATAGCTTGGATCCGTACGTGGTCCTTACTCACTCCTATGGACTCTAGGGAGCCTTTGGTTACTGGGTGCAACCAATGGGATATGGTAGCTCGGGTTATCTTCAACCGGTTCGGATGGCGCTCGCATAACAGGATAGGATTCTACGGAGCTTATCCTTTTTATCTTCATCGTGCCAGTTGTCCTGGTTCACATGTAATTTTCCTTTTTTTGGTACTTTGTTCTACTCCGTTTTGTTAGCTCTAAGGCTTTTTTGACGATTCTGGATTGTTAATAAGATGGCCGCATGCATCATCATGATGCAGAGGCCGGGGGCATTGTCGTGGTTCTAAGACTAATAGTAGAAAGGGGGTAGGTATGGAGAGGCAAGATCTTAGCTATGATGAAGGTGTACACACGGGTTTTACGAGCTTAGGCCCTTCTTGGAGGAAGTAACAACCCTACGTCTCGGTGCCCGGAGGCGGTCGACTGGATTATATGTGTGTGATGTTACAGGGGGTGCAAACCCTTGTCCCAGAGGAGGGGGTTGGCTTATATAGAGTACGCTAGGACCCTCACTGTCCTCCATTACAAGGGGCTTAATGTACATAAAGTAGGGGCATTACTGATAACGCCAGCCTTAAGTGCTATTAATGACCTTAAAGACTATGGAGGAAAGCCTGCCCGTTACAATGCCGATTGACTCCTGATCTTCGGTAGGCCAAGTGATTCCTTGGGTGGTCGAGTGACAATAGGTAGGAGGACTCCCGAGTGACATGATTGGTCGAGTGGATTGCACTCGAAATCTTTGACTGGGGGTCTCTTGCTGCCTCTTGGACTTCTTATCTTCTAGGGTAGTGACCTTGGGTAGGATGTATAGGTCAGGCCTATGAACCTACCCCAGGTCTGTATCCTGATCAGTAGCCCCCGAATGGATTAAGGTTTGAGTGGAAAGTAGGTTGAAGTTGAACTTGTCCTGAGCTTTGCACTTTCGTGAGCGTTTTCTACAAGATGGAAAACTCACATTGGTACTTCAGCGTCGATTCAGTCACCTTGATCCATTCAGAGAGTTATCGACTGAACTTATAGCATTGTCTGCCGTGTGCTGTATTAGAGTGCAGGATCTTTGGCGCGATTGACTGCAGCGTATCCCGGATTTCACGGGATACGAAATTTCGGGGAAGCGCGCGGGATGGGGAGCGCCGAAGTAGGCGGAGCGGATAAACAGTGATGCCTCGATTTTCGGTCCACCTTTTTCGCCACGTACATTGCACGCGACTGTTGCGGGATTTGACAGGATCGCCTGGTCCCACGTGTCAGCCACTCGGAAGAAACCCTTTATAAGGCGACGAGGCCGAGGCCTCTGCACTGTGCACGCCTATTTCTCTTTCTTCTTCCTCCGCTTCTCCACCGCGCCCGGCTCTTTTGCTCTCGACGCTGCCGCTCCGCTATCATGGTGAAGGACAAGACAACGGCGCTAGAGCGCCCAAAGAAGGCGACAGGGGCGGCGAAAGGCAAGAAGCAGAACCGCGTGTCGTCATCGCGCGCGAGGCTGCCGCCGGGCTGGATCCAGTGCGATTGGACCCGGTCTTCGCTCCGGTAAGAAGATCTGTATGAGCTTGCGGAGTTCGGACTGATCGCCAAGGGAGCGGCAAGGCTGCCGGAGGCGGAGATGGAACCACAGCCTCGACCGGGTGAGTGTGTACTGCTCGCCACCCACGTCGACCGGGGTTTTTCGCTCCCTCCGCACCCCTTCTTCCGGGGATTCCTGAATTTCTTCGGTGCTCAACTCCACCATTTTTCTACCAACACCATCACGTATCTGGCCGCGTTCGTGTCGATGTGTGAAAACTTTTTGGGGTGTCGACTGCACTAGGGTCTTTTCAAACATATCTTCACCATCCGATCCCAGTCGGTCAAGAAAGCAAAAGCGAGTGACTCAAAGACCCATGTCATCCAGATGTGTGGGGGTTTGGGTATTTAGAAGAGGCATATGAGTGCTTTCCTTGCTATGACTCTCCCTGAATCGGTTAGAGGCTGGCAGTCGACCTGGTTCTACTGCCAAGACATCACAACTCCAGGTCAGTCGATCGGCCTTCCCCACTTCACATTCGACCGTGTTCAGACTCCTGCTCGACTAAAAGTGACTGCTGCTGAGAACATGGAGACGAAGATGTTTGTGGAGAAAGTGGTCCAACTTATTAATGAGGGCGTCACCGTCCTGGACCTGCTAGAAGTGTTCCTCAGTCAACGCATCTAGCCTCTTCAGGCTCGTGACCATCCTATGTGGCTGTACTCCGGATCTGACGACACCGCTCGGGTCCATCTAGAAGAAGTGCCACCCAAGACCGTGGCCATGTGGTTGAGGAGCATCACAGGCAATCAAGACAACCCCAGAGGATCCAGGCGAGTCATCCCCTTCAGCGACGACAATCAGCCCGACAAGGTATGCTCTTTATTCCGACTGCCTTGCGTATACGTTCCGAATGTACTTGATGTCGACTGACTTTTACTCGACTGATTTGTCCTGCATGTTTTCACTGAGATGTATTCGATGCCCAACGGCAAACAAGCTTTGGAGCAGGGTCAGGAGGGAGAGGCCAGCGCAGAGGAGAGTGGCGACTGGGAGTCTTCGGATGAAGAGGAGGAGGAGGAGAGCGAGGAGTCGAACAATGAGGAAGAAGTCGACTCGCCGCCGCGCTCTGAACACCGATCCAAGCAGCACCATGACCCGGCGGGCGAGCACGGGAAGAACGTGGCTCCGAGTACCCACACTCAAAAACGCACTCGGACATCGACTCCGGAGCCGACGGAAAAGGTCACCAAGCAGCCCAAGGTTGTTCCTCCCAAGGCTCAGAAGACTTTGTCGCGGATCAAGATGGACGTCCTTGTTGCTTTGGGGTGAGTGTCTCGCTTGTGTTTACGTAGGTCGACTGCAATTTTTGTTCTGACCAACCAGATCATGTATCTTTCTAGCCCCACCTCTGCTGCCACTGACATGGACATGGACAAGGCACCAGGAGACGAGGAGGCCACCTCTTGAGCTGGTAAGTCCATTCGACCAGGCTTTCATTAAGTCGAGTGAATCGTCAATCGGCTGAATTTCTGATATTTCTCTCTTTCTGTAGTTCCGCAAGAGGTCGTCGTGCTCCCTGATGAAGAAGAAGAAGAAGTGCCTCTACAGGAGAGGAGGAAGAGGAGTGGGGGCTCAAGCAGGAGGAGTCTTGAAGTTCAAGTCCCTCTGTCGACACCGGCGCTTAAGGCGGTGGTCGAACATTCCAGAGAACCGGTTCGGACCAACGTCACTTTCGCCAACCCGCTGACGACTGATCGTCCGTCGGGATCGACTGCTCTGACTCCTGCCGCTCCAGTGCAACTCCACGCGTCTAACCCAGTAACTACTTCGACCGCCCTGGAGCCATCACTCTTCGCTGCATATCAGACCCCAGACGACTCGCCGAGTGCTGCCAAGGAGGCTCTTCGCCAAGTGAACCTTGTCATGGAGCAGGTGAAGGTGATGCACGAGGCTAGTCAGGTGGCTTACAATGCCAGCACTGCCCTGCAGACCAATGTTCAGGTCAGTGAACTCTGACTGAACTTTTGAATGTTGTTTTATACCCGATCACCCGCTGGGGTGTGCCTTTATGTAGAGTTTTAGGAAATCTTCCACTCCACTCGACTCGAACTGAGTCTTAGTAATCTGTCTGGACCAGTGGGGGAACGCCGAGTGCACCCACTGGGTGTAGTCTCCGAGACCACAGTCGACTGCTGGCAGTCGGCTGAGGTCTTAGAATCTTCTCTTTTCTTTTTTTTGACTCACGTTGGGCAGGCCCTGCTGAGTGTTGATTTGAACCAGTGGGGGCACGCTAAGTGCACCCACTAGGTGTAGTCCCCGAGACCCACTAGATGATGTTGCGATGAACTTGCTGCGATTGGAATCACGCTTGGACGGTGTTGTTGCCTATCTGGCTCGACTGAAGGCTGCGATGACCCGAGTGGATGCCTAACTCTGGCCTCAGGCGGAACTTTCTCAAGACCTCGAGTCGCTGATGACTCAACTCAATCAGATTCCTGGCCGAGTGCAATAGTGGAAGAAGTCATCCGCCCGCTATGGTGCTGACGTCGCCCTGTCGTTGGTTCGAGTGCACTGCAAGGAGACTAGAGAAGACAAGCTGGCAGCCCTCAAGGTTGCGAATACTAATAAGCACTCCTTCCAGACCTTCATGGACACCTTCCTTGAGGCAGCCACTCGTATTGCTGACAGTATCAACCCCGACAGCTTCTGCGATCCAGCCAACCCTTCTCCCGCCGAGTGACCGAAAAAACATTATGCTTCTCCTTCATTTGCCTTGGAATGCCAAGTGATTTTGTAATTGTTAAAACTCCTTCAGGCCTGACGCCCGAGTACTTTAATCTGTGGTTTAGAAACCTTTGGATTTATCTGCCCTGGGCTTATCTTTAAATATGTTGTGTTTATCTTCTCTCGGATTGGTTTCTATACTCTTGATGCAGCTCCTGAGGAAGAGGCCGCAGTCGACCCATTGGACGAGCCTTGAGCATCATTGATCAGCTCATCAGCGAGGCACTCAGCAATGGCCTTGACGTTACTAAAAGCAATTCACCTTGGCATTAGCTGTTGAATGAGCCTTTGGCAGCATTGATCAGCTCATCAGCAAGGCACTCAACAATGGTCTTGACATTCCTGAAACAAGCTCGCCTTGGCGCCGGCTGTTGGATGAGCCTTTGGCAGTGCGCACAATCTCGTCCTTCTTCTTGATGGTGCAGCTCCCGGGGGAGGGGTCGTGGTCGACCCGCCCCATTCGGCTGGGTTTCTCAAACTTAGGCGAGTACTAGGCTGCAGCTAAACCTCCGAGTGAGGGGATTGCCGGAGCTTCACGGACGTCGAGGAGGAGTGCAAGAACCAAGGAACACCTACACCATCCGCGAGGGAAGCATGGAAGAGAAGACGGAGCTGCGGAGCCTGCAGCGGCCGGACGACCGACGAGCCACCGGACGTCCGACACTCTACAGCGCCCGGACGACGGGCGTCCACCGGACGTCCGACACACCTTCCACCCAACCAGATGAAGACGCTACAGCAGCCGGACGACCAACGACCACCGGACGTCCGACAAGTACCAGGGACCGGACGACCGACGCCGACTGGACGACCGGTGCCACCAGTCCAAAGAAGAAACGTCGGATGTCCGACGCCCTCCGGATGTCCGGACCCCCGCGAGCGACCGGACGTCCGACACTGCTTGTGCGCATCCGGGCCTTTGGCCTTGTATCCCTCTCCCACTTACCCCTTCGTGGCTTAGACTATAGATAGACCTCCCCCTCATCCTTTCTAGAGTTAGCAAAGTGATAGCTCATTTGTATGTGAGCTTTGCTCCTACCTCTACTCTTGAGAGAGAGAGACTACCACTCTCATGGAGTTCAAGACCTCCATGTGAGAAGATCCTGCGGGATATCATCAAGACCCCATCACGGGAAGATCCGTCTAGGATACCATCAAGACCTCCTCTCGGAGATGAACTCTACCTTGTATCTTTCTCTCAGTGGCGGACCTAGCCCACTGGGCCAGGGTGGGCCAGCAGTGTACTGTACATATACACTTTTTATTTATTTATTTATTTTAGCTTTTTTCATATGGTATAAATGTTGTTTACAAATCGGCCCACCCTGGCCACCCTCTACCTCCGTCACTGCTTTCTCTTTGTTGTTCATGTACCTTGTGGATCTTGTGTGGTTGATTGTCTAATGGATGTGTGATTGGATTTGTTCTTGAGTGTTCCCCCTTGTGATTTCTCCCTGTTCTTCCCCGTGTTCTTCGTGTTCTTCGAGGAATCCCACTGCAATCGTGAAAGATCGGCCTACACCGGGTTAGCCCCGTATCAGGTGGTCTATCCCCTAATCTGGATTTTCCTTTTGCAGGTTTTGCTCGGAGGCGTTGTCTTGTGGAGCAGGAAACAAGGCATCTTACTCCTCGAACTGCAGCTCCGATTGGCGAAGGTTGCCATCCTCGGCCATGTTTGGGGGGCATGTGAGGTTTGTGTTCCCCAATTCCACTTGTACGGACTTGGGCTGTTATATA
>NC_057813.1:592526156-592526990 GCF_018294505.1 Triticum aestivum | reverse complement strand
GATCTCTATGGAATTCTGGTTTGTATGTTGACTCCCCGACCACTACAAGAGTGTTATCCCGGCTCTAATGGTGATCTAGATGCCTATAGGTGGCACCGAGTTCTACACATAGCACGGTGCCGGTGGATGCAGAAGGAACAAGACAATGACATCCCCATTGACTTGGATGTACTTTTAATTTCTTTTTTCCTTTGTCCATATGACCATTGTTCTATTTGGGTTGTGAACCTTTGGATATCACTTTATTTTTTCTATATGTATCTTAGGGCATGTTCGGCTTGCTCGATCCAGCTTTTCGCACGGCCCAGCGGGCCAACCCGCTGAGCAAACCAGTACATGAACCATCGAATCACTTGGCGGTGGCATTCCTCCATAGTCTAGTCTAACTCCTGATTTCGCTTTTTCGAGGGTTCGCCAGACACGCTGCTGCCGCTTTTTGTATATAGATCCTTCTCAGATCTAGGTAGCTAGCTTCCTGGAGCAAAACCGTTCAGCCCAGCTCCAGCGGACTTGAAAGCTAGCCAACTACTGAACATGCCCTTAATATGTAAATGTGTTGGGTTAAACTCTTGTGTGCTTCTACCATCCTCTATATACACTTTCCTTAGTGGAAGATACATTTTCTGAATCTCATATCCATGCGGTAATATAATTCTTAATCTCATCTCCATGCCGAAACATAATTCTTAAGAATGCAGCAAAAACGTATGGATATGAGATTAAGATTAACCAGAAGAAAAGAACACATTTCATCCCTGCGTGCGGCAGACAATGTCATAAGTCGTAGAATTCCGTACCCATGTCGATCGACGCGATAGGTTAGTGGCGTGTGTT
>NC_057813.1:592523960-592525415 GCF_018294505.1 Triticum aestivum | reverse complement strand
GGAGTCTCACCTGTGCCGCTTCTGCAAGAGGGGCTTCGCCACCGCACAGGCGCTCGGAGGGCACATGAACGTCCACCGCCGCCGCGGCGAGGCCGAGGAGCCGCTGGCTGGCACTCAAGTCGACGGTGGCCGCGCTGGTGGGTCGCAGAAGGCAGCGGCTCCCGTGGGCAACGACGAGCTGGACTTGGAGCTGAGGCTCTAGGTTTAGCCTCTGATCATTTCGTTTACCAGCGTCTCTCCCGGTTGATGCCTTTTAGCGATCCTTCTTCTTTGTCTTTCGTGTAAATATGTGTGTGGGCATACGTGGTCAACGTACGTAGTGTACATACATGTAGGAAGGTATATATATATACTTGCTCTGTACGTATAGATATGCTTCTCCTCTCCTCTCCTCTCCAATATGTAATAGATCTGTCAAGCATGTGTGTGATACATATTATATATAGCTGAAGAATTTCTCCAGAGGAATGCTATTGATGCTTGGACAAATTAATACTACGTGGGAATTATGATCTGATTCCTACATGCAGCATGGTTATATATTCACCGCATCGGCTATATTCCGCTCACTTGCTGGAGCGCCACTCCTAAGCGAAAAGAAACCCATACATACTAATTGTGAAAAATCACGAATGAATTTCAGACGACGTTTGTTTTCTACTTTTGTGTAATTTATAAGCGAACCAAACCTTCGTAGTGCGTGCAAGCATTAGTGCTCGCGGAGTTCCTTGTCATCGAATAGCTTGCCGGCCTGCTTCCATACAAGAGGATTTTGTTTTAGTTGGAATGCTTCACATAGGACTACTATAAGAATCCTCCAAAAAGAATAATAGATTTTTCTCATAGAAGCTTTTATAGATTCTTGGGTCTGTACATATTTTTATTTTAGGGGGCATGTATATATATATGACAAAACCACAAAATAACCCACCTCCGCCTCAGAGATGCCTATATAGCCCACGTGTACAAGCATGCAAAATGAGAACAAACCTGATAAAAAAATTTAGTTACAAAAGGAACAATAAAAAAACACTCCTAGTGCCACCACAAGGATGCCGAGTGAACCAACACAGAGGGTCTACCATGAGCGAGCAATTCGCTACAAAGGTGATCGTGAAAGCGATCGGCAGACAATGCCATGGTCTAGGGTTTCTTCGCTCGAGGGAGCCTGATCTTCTGACAGCGGTGGCAGTTCTGATGGCGTGGTCCTCCTCGGGGGCTGGATTGGTGTTCTCTCCTCGTCGCATGATTATGTGCTCATAGGCAACAACCTGATGTCAATGCTATCTACCTAACTAGCAACGCGCCAACCAGGAACCAGCTATGATGATCTCTTTTTAGATGTACCGGCGGCCGGGGAGTAGAGTAGTAGAGGAGATGGACGAGAGGGAGGCGGAGACGAGACCGCCTGAGGCGGCCGATCTTACGGCGCCGCCGTCCTTGCCCTCGACCTTG